>NC_034187.2:52172083-52267083 GCF_002021735.2 Oncorhynchus kisutch
AGGCAAATGTGCTTTTTTTGTATACGAGATGATAGACCATCCCATTCCTGACACATGTACTGTAGCCTGTGTGTAGATGTGTACATGTGTAGCCACATGTAGCCTGACCAGGTTCGAACTCAGGATACCTGTGACTCTCAGTCTAACATATTTTAGCCATTACACCAAGAGGCAACAACCTCTTGATAAGGATGGTAGGTTTTGTACTAATGTCACTGCAATGTGAATGTGAGATAACCAGTGACATATTGCGTAATATGAGGAACTAAGCTATTGCAAGTCACTGAACCACATTGAAACCCACCCCCATGCCCTCAAATGAGTGGAATGTGTTAGGCCACACGAGTTGCCAACATCATTTGTTGCTTCACTCCGTTCTGGACTCTTACAGAACAAATACAGTTTAACGTGATAGCCTACAGTTTTACAGGATATAAGGGGTTTCTGTTTGATTAAACTAAAGCTGTGGTCCTGCACTTGGTGAACAAGATCTAGTGAACTGTTAAGAAGACGCCGGTTCTCCAGCTGATCTGACAGAAATGAACCAGGACCCTGAGGAGCAGAGTCCTGCTGCAGACTGCCAAACGCTGGCTTGGTGAGAGTGCCGAAGAGTCTTATCACCACCTTTTGGTCATTTCCTGCTTTACACGCCGGGAAAGAAAAGTTCTGGTCCCACTTCATTAAACTAACTTCAATTTATAAAGGCTTTATATATCACACATTTACCAATAACAGGGTAGGTTAGCATGTCTTGGGAGTATGACCTTTGACCCTGTAACTTTGTCACTCATCATTATTTATGATTAATTAAGAATGATCTGTAATCATGGTAGCATCCACATTAAAGTGTTTGGTAACATATTCTATTCTTATTTACAATAAAAGTGTCTCCAAAATGGCACAATACTGTATTTGCCATTAATTTATTAAAGGCACAACATTTTCTTAAACACAAGCAAAATGAACTGCAATGCATCCAACAAGTCTGTGGTCACAAGCTTCATGTGGTCATTGCCTGCTAGGAATGTGGGACCAAAATACTAAACGTTTGACTAATTTATTGATGAGAATCTTGAAGGGTGTCAATAAGTTTCACTCCTACCTTTTTGAGATTTTGTAATTGTTAAACAAAATCTCTTTCTCTGAGCAATTGCATTAGTACAAAATAGTAACATTTCCCGATGTTTTCTTTTGCATACTATATAGCTCATTATTTGATTTATTCATTTTATATAGTAATTATTGCTCGTCTTTATCAAGGGTGTCAATCATTTCCGACCCTACAATGTATACGGATGCTTTGAAAAGGATCTATAAGCTTATGTCATACTTTCTTGTTTGTAATGACTCATTATTATTACACTGTACTTACAGCAGTAATCTTAACCCTAGCTTCGTGTCCGTGACCCAGTTCAACCCTAACCCTAACTCTAACACTATCCCTAACCCTGGCTTCATGTCCACATCCCTGTGCAACCCTAACCCTAACTCTAACTCTAACACTATCCCTAACCCTGGCTTCATGTCCACATCCCTGTGCAACCCTAACCCATGCAGTAACCACAACCCTAACCCCAGGTTGATGTCCACATCCCGATTCAAACCTAACCATGGTGAAATTCTCCATTGGGTAAAAATCTGTCCTCTCCTCGACTCCTCCATCCCCGTCTCCTCCGTGACCCGGAATCCGATAAGTGGTTGCCACATGTAGGAGAAATCTGTCCTGTATGATGCATTTTGCATCATATGATGCTGCGTTTTGCATCATATGATACAAAACATATCATAGGGGCCAAATGTCTGTATTTTGAAAGTTACATATCTTGAAAACTTGATTGCTGACATACTAAAAGTTTTGGGACTATATCAACAATGGACAATTGAAACAAATACCGAAAGTAATCACAATATTATATTAGAGGAGCTATATCAGAACATTAGCAGGCACCATTTTGTCAAAAGTTATTATATTGGCTAGCCTAGCCTAGCTTAGCCACAAACCCATTCATCTCTATGGTTAGATCCCTAACAGTTTTCACTCTATCAATTTACACATTTTAATTTGAGGAGTGGCTTCCGTCTGGCCACTCTACCACAAAGGCCTAATTGGTGGAGTGCTGCAGAGATGGTTGTCATTCTGGAAGATTCTCCCATCTCCACAGAGGAACTCTGGAGCTCTGTCAGAGTGACCATCGGGTTATTGGTCACCTCCCTGACCAAGGCCCTTCTCCCCCGATTGCTCAGTTTGTCCGGGCAGCCAGCTCTCGGAAGTGTCTTGGTGGTTGGAAAATGTCATTGAGGACATTTGCTAGCTGGTCAGCGCATGCTCTATGTACGCATCCTGGTAATCCGTCTGGCCCCGCTGCCTTGTGAATGTTAACTTGTTTAAAGGTCTTACACACATCAGCTACGGAGAAAGAGTTCACACAGTTGGCCGGAACAGCTGGTGCTCACATACATGGTTCAGTGTTGCTTGCCTTGAAGTGAACAAAGAAGGAATTTCGCTGGCCTGAAAGGCTTGTGTCACTGGGCAGCTTGCGGCTGGGTTATCCCTTCGTAATCCGTGATAGTTTGCAAGCCCTGCCACATCTGACGAGCTTCAGAGCCGGCTTAGTAAAATTCAATCTTAGTCCTGTATTGACGTTTTGACTGTGATTGCTCGTCAGAGGTCGTAGCAGGATTTCTTATAAGTGTCTGGGTTAGTGTCTTGCTCTTTGGAAGCGGCAACTCTAGCCTTTAGTTCATTTCAGATGTTGCCTGTAATCCATGGCTTCTGATTGGCATATGTACGTACGGTCACTGTGAGGACGATGTCGTTGAGCACTTATTAATGAAGCCAGTGACTGATGTGGTAAACTCCTCAATGTTATCGGATGAATCCGGGTCTGTGCTAGCAAAACGCTCCTGTGGTTTAGCATCCGCTTAATCGGACCACTTCCGTATTGAGTGCGTCACTGGTACTTCCTGTTTGAGTTTTTGCTTGTAAGCAAGAATCAGGGGGATGGAGATAATTATGGTCAGACTTGCCAAATGGAGGGTGAGTATTGCTTCTGTTTTGTACTTTTTACCCTTTTTTTCTCCCTAATTTCATGATATCCAATTGGTCATTACAGTCTTGTCCCATTGCTGCAACTACTGTACGGACTCGGTAGAGGCAAAGGTCAAGAGCCATACGTCATCTGAAACATGTCTCTGCCAAGCCCTTAACCAGCCACACCAATGTGTCGAGGAAACACCATACAACTGGTGACCGAAGTCAGCGTGCATGCGCCCGGCACACCACAAGGAGTCGCTAGAGCGCAATGGGACAAGGACATCCCATAGTGATGCCTCTAGCACAGTGCCTTAGAACGCTGTGCCACTCGGGATGCTAAATGCGAAAGCTGAGGATTCGGTTGTAATAAAATAATCCATATTTTCCTTCATGTTCAATTTGGGCGGCCTACATTCCTAAGATTAGAAGCAAACCTTATTTTAAGGAATATGACTTTTTCGAAACAGAAGCTCTCTTATTAAAATTCCCACCCTCTCCCTGAATAAAACACTTTTGCCCAAAGGTGCTGCAAGCGGCTAAATTTGCACACGGTGCGTGGTCACAAGGCTTCAAATACTAACACTGCTTGCATAGTCACTCAAGCAATGATGCGTGGAACTTACCCTCTTTTGTGAGATGATATCTATTTAGATGATGATAACGCTGAAAACATATAGTTTACATTAGTCAATTTAAAAATATAGATATTTTTGAGTGCATTTATATTTTGTCTTCTGTTTTAATTTCTCCGTCTAAATATATTGGCTGGGGGTTAATAGTGTAACTAGTTTTATTTGTTTACGGTCATCCCTGAAGCACGAAATCATGTTCAGAAACGACACAGAGAAAACTCAACTGGTCACGGAGAAAGGCACCATGTATAGCATCACCATGGAAAGGTAAAGTATTCCGTTTATTTATTGTGTATTTAAAGTGTCAGGCTGTTGTTTTGAATGTTGTCATTTACATTTATGATATCTGAAAACAACTTGAGCAACTTGATGATGAGTTGATGTTTCTGTCACTTGAACCATATCCACATGTATAGGACGATATTATTATTTTATTGTGCTAATGAACGATTAGTCCTAGTTATCACATTTCATACGCAGTCACATTATTTTGACATTTTGTTTTAATGTTTTATATACAGCAGACAGCCATGAGTTCACATTTTTAGGCGTTCTCTGTACTCAAACTCAGCCTGGGCTCCTGCTAGGCTGGCTGATTTATAGTCTACAAACTTTTACACACGGTTCTAGTTCTGTGCTAGCTTTAGGGGTGAACAAAATTGGAGGGTCAAGAACACGAGAATCCCCCTCTCTTGAAACTTGTGACGTTGGAAAATAAGGTTTGGCTGATGTCAATGCTGAACGAGGAGGGTGTTGAGCGCTCATGGTGAGTTTCGTTGACATATTATTTTAATTGCCATCGTTCATTTATTGAATAAAACGCCGTTTTTTAATCATCTAAGATAGGCTATTACCCTTGCTCCAGTCATGCGTAAAAAACTTTTTGCGCACGGGTTCCAATTTTAGGTTTGCAATTGCTCTGCAGTAAGTATGACAGGAGTTCAGCAGTCAGTTCACGCTCCTTCTGCGATGTTAAACTTAATTTAGGGCTAATTGTCATGCTTAGAGTGCACGGTATCTTTAGTTATTTAATAGCATCCACACCAAATCTGGCGGTATCACTCCCACAGTGTTGATTATTGAAGAATATAATTTATAAATGCCTAATGAGCTTAGTTCAACTGTCATACCCCCATCATAATCCAACATATAAACTTGTTTTACTCCAATGTTTGTAAACAAAGTAAATGTAAACACACACTACATAGCCTCAAATCATGGTTAAAGCTATAATTTTGATATCATTGATGGTCAGTCCTGAATTTGAGTGTTTACATTTCTCCAGCCTCAACCCTCAGCTTTTTACCATATCAGGGGTGAGTGAGGAAGAAGCTTTTTTTTTAAATAGTTTCTACTGCTGATTGCTAAAGTAACTTTGAAAAGGTAGTTCACCACATCCAAACTCATTTGTGATAAATGATCATATCTAAATCTGAAATGTCAGATTAAAATTGGCAAAAACAGATTAATCGGGAGTCAGATATTAACAGAATGTGTAATTTGGCCTATTAAACACAAAAACTATGTTTCAAGTGAAAATTGGGCAGGTCTGTTGCCCAAAAAGAAAGGAAATTCTTACCTACTTCACACATATTTTTTGGCACATTTTGGCAAAAAAAACTAGTGTCTAGTTCCGGTAGTTAGCTAGACTGCTACATGGAAAATAAGTAATTTACTACTTAAAACACTACCAAGATTTGAAGTTAAGCTCAACTACTGCCAAGCTACTGCAAAATGTATTTCAATTACTAGTTGAACTACATGTACTGTAGTTCACTCCTCCCCAACACTACTCTCCCATCACATCCATTATCTGGTCCCTGGGTGGGGGATTTAAAGGAAGGATAGTCCAGGAGCTACAAGGTTGAACACAGTCAGTTAGCTTAACAGATCAAATCAAATCAAATTTATTTATATAGCCCTTCGTACATCAGCTGATATCTCAAAGTGCTGTACAGAAACCCAGCCTAAAACCCCAAACAGCAAGCAATGCAGGTGTAGAAGAACAGATGCAACTGGTTCAGTGTTCAGTAGTTAGTGGTGCAACGGATCACAAAACTCACGGTTCGAATCACGGTTTTGAGTCACGGATCGGATCATTTTTCAGATTAGCAAAAAAAAAAGAAGAAGGGAAACAAATATAACTCTGCTTTCCATTTTTATTACTTCAAGAACACTTAAAGCAAGGAACTTTTCAATGTTTAAATAAAATCTTAAAATAAATTATTCAATACTCAATTGTTAAATTAAAGTGCAATATAATGCATGATACCTTCTTCCTTTGAACAATAGTGAATTTTAAAAATGGCCCGTGTCCACATCATCAAAAAGAAATGTAAAAAAAAGAAAGAAAGCAAAGCAGACCTGAGCTTATAACTTCACATTATTTTCCAAAAAGATGAGGGTGTCTACATTGTCTGGGGAGAGGGTAGACCTCTGCAGTCACTATGTCCCCTGCCGTGGAGAATCAAATCAAATCAAATTTATTTATATAGCCCTTCGTACATCAGCTGATATCTCAAAGTGCTGTACAGAAACCCAGCCTAAAACCCCAAACAGCAAGCAATGCAGGTGTAGAAGCACAGTGGCTAGGAAAAACTCCCTAGAAAGGCCAATACCTAGGAAGAAACCTAGAGAGGAACCAGGCTATGTGGGGTGGCCAGTCCTCTTCTGGCTGTGCTGGGTGGAGATTATAACAGAACATGGCCAAGATGTTCAAATGTTCATAAATGACCAGCATGGTCGAATAATAATAAGGCAGAACAGTTGAAACTGGAGCAGCAGCACACTCAGGTGGAAGTTGAAACTGGAGCAGCAGCATGGCCAGGTGGACTGGGGACAGCAAGGAGTCATCATGTCAGGTAGTCCTGGGGCATGGTCCTAGGGCTCAGGTCAGTTGAAACTGGAACAGCAGCATGGCCAGGTGGACTGGGGACAGCAAGGAGTCATCATGTCAGGTAGTCCTGGGGCATGGTCCTAGGGCTCAGGTCCTCCGAGAGAGAGAAAGAAAGAGAGAAGGAGAGAATTAGAGAACGCACACTTAGATTCACACAGGACACCGAATAGGACAGGAGAAGTACTCCAGATATAACAAACTGACCCCAGCCCCCCGACACATAAACTACTGCAGCATAAATACTGGAGGCTGAGACAGGAGGGGTCAGGAGACACTGTGGCCCCATCCGAGGACACCCCCGGACAGGGCCAAACAGGAAGGATATAACCCCACCCACTTTGCCAAAGCACAGCCCCCACACCACTAGAGGGATATCTTCAACCACCAACTTACCATCCTGAGACAAGGCTGAGTATAGCCCACAAAGATCTCCGCCACGGCACAACCCAAGGGGGGGGGGGCGCCAACCCAGACAGGATGACCACAACAGTGAATCAACCCACTCAGGTGACGCACCCCCTCCAGGGACGGCATGAGAGAGCCCCAGCAAGCCAGTGACTCAGCCCCTGTAATAGGGTTAGAGGCAGAGAATCCCAGTGGAAAGAGGGGAACCGGCCAGGCAGAGACAGCAAGGGCGGTTCGTTGCTCCAGAGCCTTTCCGTTCACCTTCCCACTCCTGGGCCAGACTACACTCAATCATATGACCCACTGAAGAGATGAGTCTTCAGTAAAGACTTAAAGGTTGAGACCGAGTTTGCGTCTCTGACATGGGTAGGCAGATCGTTCCATAAAAATGGAGCTCTATAGGAGAAAGCCCTGCCTCCAGCTGTTTGCTTAGAAATTCTAGGGACAATTAGGAGGCCTGCGTCTTGTGACCGTAGCGTACGTGTAGGTATGTACGGCAGGACCAAATCAGAGAGATAGGTAGGAGCAAGCCCATGTAATGCTTTGTAGGTTAGCAGTAAAACCTTGAAATCAGCCCTTGCTTTGACAGGAAGCCAGTGTAGAGAGGCTAGCACTGGAGTAATATGATCAAATTTTTGGGTTCTAGTCAGGATTCTAGCAGCCGTATTTAGCACTAACTGAAGTTTATTTAGTGCTTTATCCGGGTAGCCGGAAAATAGAGCATTGCAGTAGTCTAACCTAGAAGTGACAAAAGCATGGATTAATTTTTCTGTATCATTTTTGGACAGAAAGTTTCTGATTTTTGCAATGTTACGTAGATGAAAAAAAGCTGTCCTCGAAATGGTCTTGATATGTTCTTCAAAAGAGAGATCAGGGTCCAGAGTAACGCCGAGGTCCTTCACAGTTTTATTTGAGACGACTGTACAACCATTAAGATTAATTGTCAGATTCAACAGAAGATTTCTTTGTTTCTTGGGACCTAGAACAAGCATCTCTGTTTTGTCCGAGTTTAATAGTAGAAAGTTTGCAGCCATCCACTTCCTTATGTCTGAAACACATGCTTCTAGCGAGGGCAATTTTGGGGCTTCACCATGTTTCATTGAAATGTACAGCTGTGTGTCATCCGCATAGCAGTGAAAGTTTACATTATGTTTTCGAATAACATCCCCAAGGTAAAATATATAGTGAAAACAATAGTGGTCCTAAAACGGAACCTTGAGGAACACCGAAATTTACAGTTGATTTGTCAGAGGACAAACCATTCACAGAGACAAACTGATATCTTTCCGACAGATAAGATCTAAACCAGGCCAGAACATGTCCGTGTAGACCAATTTGGGTTTCCAATCTCTCCAAAAGAATGTGGTGATCGATGGTATCAAAAGCAGCACTAAGGTCTAGGAGCACGAGGACAGATGCAGAGCCTCGGTCCGATGCCATTAAAATGTCATTTACCACCTTCACAAGTGCCGTCTCAGTGCTATGATGGGGTCTAAAACCAGACTGAAGCATTTTGTATACATTGTTTGTCTTCAGGAAGGCAGTGAGTTGCTGCGCAACAGCCTTCTCTAAAATTTTTGAGAGGAATGGAAGATTCGATATAGGCCGATAGTTTTTTATATTTTCTGGGTCAAGGTTTGCCTTTTTCAAGAGAGGCTTTATTACTGCCACTTTTAGTGAGTTTGGTACACATCCAGTGGATAGAGAGCCGTTTATTATGTTCAACATAGGAGGGCCAAGCACAGGAAGCAGCTCTTTCAGTAGTTTAGTTGGAATAGGGTCCAGTATGCAGCTTGAAGGTTTAGAGGCCATGATTATTTTCATCATTGTGTCAAGAGATATAGTACTAAAACACTTGAGCGTCTCTCTTGATCCTAGGTCCTGGCAGAGTTGTGCAGACTCAGGACTGAGGTTTGGAGGAATACGCAGGTTTAAAGAGGAGTCCGTAATTTGCTTTCTAATAATCATAATCTTTTCCTCAAAGAAATTCATGAATTTATCACTGCTAAAATGAAAGTCATCCTCTCTTGGGGAATGCTGCTTTTTAGTTAGCTTTGCGACACACCCTCTCGCTAGGAACTGCTGTGCCAGGCACAGCCAGGTAGCATCTTGCCATCATGGCAATGTGAGGGTATTCACACTCATTGTTTTTCCACCATGCCAGTGGATCACCATCCACTGGAATGCCGCTTGCTGCCTTGTAGGATGCCATCTCCTCTTTGATGGTGTTGGCAAACTTTTGTCCCCAAAAAGCTTCATCATGGACAAATTATTTTGTGGAGGAGATGCCTCGGAGTCTGCCCCCGTCGGCTCTGTGGCTTGACATTACAGAAAAAAATAACTTGATCTATTAAACTAAATAATTATTTATTTTCATATTTCATAGAACTATAATTGTGGCAATAACATTTAATAAAAGCCATTATTATTCCAAATCAGAAATTGATGATTCTAATTGCATAGACTAAGATTAGACTGCACTATATTTATTATTTAAGTAATTCACTCTTTTTTTGACCTCTTCAGTGGCCACAGTCTCAGTGGTGAGATCACTGTATGTCCTCCGGTGTTGGGCAGTGTCTAGGTGAGACAGGGACTTGAACCTTGGATCCAGTGCAGTAGCTCTATGAAGGTAGTCCTGTACATTAGGGGGGTATCTGGGGTTCAGGTCCTCTACAATGGCAGCCTTGACATCTCTAGTGATGGTGCTGTCTTCCTCACTTGGGGCCATGGATTGTAGAATCCTTGTTTTCAGAGGTAGGATCATGGACACAAACGGTGCAGTTTCAGTGCTCAATAGAATTGCAACCGTTTTGAGGGATTTGAGCACCTGGAGGACCTCCTCTGCCACTTTCGCGTCATCATCAGACAAGGTGACGATGTCTTTATATTTTTTTCAGTGTCTTGTCTGTCAGTGCAGAGTATACAGCTGCCTGCTGCTCAAGATGGTGCTCCAACATGTCATAAGTGGAGTTCCATCTTGTTGTGACATCGTGTATGAGCTTGTGGGTCGGTAGTTGTAGCATTTCGTGCTTGGTCTTAAGCACACGAGCGGCTGTTGTGCTTCAGGGGAAAAAGGAAACCACCTTCCTGATCCTCCCAAGGAGGCGGTTCATCTGGTGACCTGAGATTCCCATTTGGGATGCTAAATTGACCACACGTGCAAAGCAAGCTATCTGTGGCCCCAGTCCATCTTCTATCACTGCATTTACTTGCTTCTTGGCATTATCTGCAGTGATTGGGATATTGCTATTGGGCAATAGTGGGTGCGCCAGGGGATTTCGTAGCGTGGCTCAAACACTTTCACCATATTTTTAAACCCTTTATTTTCTACAACAGAGTATGGCCTCATCTCTGCAGCGATAAACATTCCAATAGATTTGGTGATGGCTTCAGCCCGGTCTGATTCTGTAGCAAAGGGCTGCTTAAATGCCGCGGTGAGAAGTTGTTGTCTCTTGGCTGAGTTGTCTCCCGTCACTGACACACCAGGGTGATGGCGCTTTAAATGTGTGGCCATGCTCAATGTATTTCCATGATCATACGGCTTTCTTGTGGCACTAAGCCTACACACCGTAATGGTGTTGTCCACCACCCTTCTTCCGTCATCATATTTGACAGGGAAGCCAAAATGCTCCCATACATGAGACTTAAATGAAGCGGGAGGCTTTTCCAGTTCGTCAGCTCCTCCGCCAGCAGTGGCTGTCACTGCTCTTTTTTCTTCTTTGCTTATTGCAACACGAGCATCCGGGACTGATTCGTTGGGATTCAACATTCTCCGTTCACGTGAACAGTACACACAACTGCTTTAAAACTAATAATAAAATCAACCTTCAGGCTTCAGAGTAAAACACAGCACGCATCTGTCTTGTCTTTATCTTTCCACTGCGACTCTGCATCGAGATTTAGGGAATTATTACTTTGAAAAGTAACAGTGTCAGTGAAACTGTATTTCCCACTATGATGGTTAAACTACGGTTACACCACTATCAGTAGTACATGGATCAAGCAAAATAAAAGTTCCCAATGACCCCAAGGTACCAATTTATGTCTCTCATAAGGCCTCTAGTTATGGATATAACCCAGATAATGTAAATTGTCGACATTGGAGCTATAAGGCCCCCTACCAACCTGGTTTTCCTGAGGGGTGTCCTTTCATGTACCAAACAGGCCAAACAGAGGTGGACTGTATATGCTACTGACTGTATTTGGTGACTTAATTTGGGTAGTATTCGCCCTGGGGTGTTGGAAAGAGGGGGTCAACAGTTGACTTTATGGCAGACAGTAAAAACACTTGAGGCACTGGGAATGCTACGGATTGTAACCACAACATACAACATTATTACAGTTTTAACGACGCTCACTAACTTAAAAATACTACAGACAGAAACCTATTACTAAAAGATAAGTATGTCCTGCTTAATGCATACAATGTAATTAACATCACAGACAATGTCATTAACATAATGGATGTAGAATTTCCATTTTGAGAAAGAAAACCCCTAACACTACACTGTTAATGAACAAACTGGCGTTTTTTTTTTTCCGCTCTGCCTCATGGCAATGTGTGGAATAGCAGGAAATTAGCTTTAAATCAGCAACATTTTCTCTCAGCCTCATGGCAAAATGTGTAGAATAGCATGAGATTAGCTATAAAGCTGCATATGTTTCTCTTTGCCCCAATGGCAAAATGTGTAGAATACTGAGAATTCATTTTGAGCTGTGGAAGTGCCTGAATGCAACAAGTAACGGCACACAAGGCGGGCACAACACGAGAGAGACATCCTTTCATACAAACTCTGCTCAGCCTCAGTCTTTCTCTCTTCTTTCCATTCCCCCTCCTCCTCCTCCTTCTAATTCTTGGACGACTTTCATGACATCCATCTCGCTTGTCTGGTCTTTCTGGGCACAACACGAGAGGGACAGCCATTCTTACAGGCTCTACCTCAGTCTCTGCGTTCTGTCCCCCCTTCTCCTCCTCCCTCTTGGATGAATTTCACGACGTCCATCTCTCTTGTCTTCCCACCCATTCCCCTTTTCATCCCCCTCTCCACCTCAATTTTTGGATAATCCATATGCCTGTCTTCTTTTCCTGTCCCCCCCACAGTGTGTCCACAGATGGGATAATGCAGAAGGAGAAAGACAGCAACATCAAGCATTGCCATGACAACAGCCAAGCTACGGAAGACAGGGAGCGGGAGAAGCAGTTGGCCAGGAAGAGGCTCTACGTGGTCTCGGCTGTCTGCTTGGTCTTCATGATCGGAGAGATCCTGGGTGAGGGGTCAAATGATACATGACTATTGGCTAGCCTGTCAATTAGTTAGTCAGTGAGTCTGTGTCTCTCAGTCAGGCAGTCAACAGTCAGTCAGTTAGTTGGTTAGTCGTTAGTGACATACTCCTCGCTCTCTCTCGCTCTCTCTCACTCCTCTCTCGCTCTCCCTTTCTCTGCCTGTAGGTGGTTACTTTGCGGGGAGTCTGGCGGTGATGACAGACGCCGCCCACCTGCTGGTAGACTTCGCCAGCTTCATCATCAGCCTGGTGTCTCTGTGGCTCTCGTCCAGACCCGCCACACGCACACTCAGCTATGGCTGGCATCGTGCAGGTGAGATCATCAGCCTCATCATCATCATCGTCATTATTTGTCTTTATCATCATCATCACCTTCATCTTAATCATGATCATCATTATCATAAAATGCTCACCCTCATCATCACTGCCATCTTCATCAATAATCAATACATGCTGTATCCCAATCTCATGAGCCACTTAATGCGTGAGCTTTATACTCTTTCAGGAACAAGTAAGTTGAAGTGGAGTAATTTAATGTGTTTATAGAATAGCATTCCTACGGTTGTTTGTAGCATTGTGATTTATGTATCATGGCCTTTACAATAGGAACCGGACAGTAGATACTTAAAAAAATCAGATACCATTAGATGCATCGATTCCCGTTCAGGCGAATATTTGTGCATAGGACAATGATTCACGTTTCAACTAGAGTTTTGTAAAACTAGGCTACCTGTGTCTCTAATTGGAGACCTTTTCCTCTTGGCTCTCACTATGTGGTACGTTTGGCACTGCATGGTTGTGCCGGGCACTGCTGGCAATATGAAATGGGTTTTTCTGCAGCTCTTTACTGTAATATATCTGTCCCATCACATTTCTCTCACTATGGTCTCTGATTAAAACGTCACGTGTTCTCTTTCTCTCCTCTCCTGTGTGTCCCCTCTCCCTCTATCCTCTAGAGATCTTGGGTGCTCTCCTCTCGGTGGTGACCATCTGGCTGGTGACAGGTGTGCTGGTTTACCTGGCTGTGCAGCGCCTCATCAGCGATAATTATGAGATCGAGGGGACCATCATGCTCATTACTTCAGGCTGCGCTGTGCTGGCAAACATCATGTGAGTCCACCGACGCCAAAACGCAGCCCATTCGTTCGGGCTGTCACGGTCAACAGGGCTGGGGTCACTTCCTTTTCAATTCAGTGGCTTAGCTGAAATTCACTTCCTGAATTGAAGTTCACAATATCTGAATTGAAATATAATTTCGTTTGAATTGAATTTTAAATTCAATTCAATTCCATTCATGAATTGACTTCATCTTTGGAATTGACGTAGTCTGCTGTGACCATGACTAATGTAGTGTTTACGATTGACGACTACGGATGACAGACAAGCTGAGAAAGTGATGTGGATTTCCGTGGGCTTTAGTCCCTGTAAGTAGTATTTCTGGGTTGTTAATGGTTCCCTGTTAGGGCTAGATATTGGTGATTCACAAGTGAAAATCAAACCACAGTAGGTCACACTTTATTTGGATAGTTTCGATTTTCCATCTGTAGATGCTCTACAGATGGTCATACTATCAGCAAACTGTCTGTTAATAAGCAACTGCTTGCTAAGGTTACTGTTAGGGTTTGGTTTAGAATAAGGTCAAGGGTTAACATTAGGGTTAGAGCTAGAGCTAGGGTTATGGTTAGTAGATAGTTAGTTGAAATGTTACTGACAGTCTGTAGAGCAGTGTTACTCAACAGTAGCAAGTAGATATACAGGTATTGTCACGTAAACAGCCTACAGACATCTTCGACAGCAGGAAGCATCCATGTATAATGTTTTATAATGTGTTGTAAGCATATATGAGCATTTATAATGCCTAATAACAAGGCTTTTAATATGTTATGTCTTTCTGAATGTCCTGTGGGCAGTATGGCTTTCACCCTGCACCAGTCTGGGCATGGGCACAGCCACGGGGGCCTCAGCAGTGGGCACGGCCACAGCCACAGCACTAACGACAAGAGCAAGCATGGGCACAGCCACGCGGCGGGCAATGGGCATGGGCACAACCACAAGAGCAGCCACTCGCACAGTAACGGTAACCAAGAAAACCATTCCCATGGAAATGGCGACGTGGAACAGCACAATGGGGTGGACGGTCAGCAGCAGAAGTCGGCGGGGTCACGACCTCAGGCCAATGCCAGCGTGCGCGCTGCCTTCGTGCATGTCGTGGGAGACCTGCTCCAGAGCATCAGCGTGCTGGTCAGCGCCATCATCATCTTCTTTAAGGTCAGTGGTCAGAGATCAACTGGGATGACGTGGGAGATGGTGATCAACTGGGGTCATGGGGGAGGTAGTGGTCAACTGGGGTCATGGGGGAGGTAGTGGTCAACTGGGGTCATGGGGGAGGTAGTGGTCAACTGGGGTCATGTGGGAGGTAGTGGTCAACTGGGGTCATGTGGGAGGTAGTGGTCAACTGGGGTCATGTGAGAGGTAGTGGTCAACTGTGGTCATGGAGGTAGTGGTCAACTGGGGTGACGGGGGAGATGGTGATCAACTGGGGTGACAGGGGAGGTAGTGGTCAACTGGGGTTATGTGGGAGGTAGTGGTCAACTGGGGTGACGTGGGAGGTAGTGGTCATTTGGGAGGTAGTGGCCAACTGGGGTGATGGGGAGGTAGTGCTCAACTGGGATGATGGGGAGGTAGTGGTCAACTGGGGTGATGAGGGAGGTAGTGGTCAACTGGGGTGATGAGGGAGGTAGTGGTCAACTGGGGTGATGAGGGAGGTAGTGGTCAACTGGGGTCATGTGGGAGGAAGTAGTCAACTGGGGTGATGGGGGAGGTAGTAGCCAACTGGGGTGATGGGGAGGTAGTGGTCAACTGGGGTGATGGGGAGGTAGTGGTCAACTGGGGTGATGGGGAGGTAGTGGTCAACTGGGGTGATGAGGGAGGTAGTGGTCAACTGGGGTGATGAGGGAGGTAGTGGTCAACTGGGGTGATGAGGGAGGTAGTGGTCAACTGGGGTCATGTGGGAGGAAGTAGTCAACTGGGGTGATGGGGGAGGTAGTAGCCAACTGGGGTGATGGGGAGGTAGTGGTCAACTGGGGTGATGGGGAGGTAGTGGTCAACTGGGGTGATGGGGAGGTAGTGGTCAACTGGGGTGATGGGGGAGGTAGTGGTCAACTGGGGTGATGGGGGAGGTAGTGGTCAACTGGGGTGGAGAGGGCGATGGGGTGAGAAGATAGGACTGAGGCACAATGGGCATGTTAGATAAGGATGAGGCGGATGTTCGTGTTGACACACTCTTCCTGGCTTTCGTAAGATGTCCTTTTGATCTGGTCATTTAGATAGCTGAATACTCATTGCATTAGAATGAAACATACAATATGTCACATACTCAAAGAGTGGCCCAAATAGAGCCCCGACAATGTTAGGTTATTAGTCTAATTTCATAGATTAAGTTAAAGTCTTTTTGAATTTGCATAAATTGTACATAAATACTATTGAAAACTCTCAGCAAAACACAATGGGATTTCAATAATTGAAAGAATCAATCAGTAATTGATGGAAGATCATATAACTTCTAGTTAGCGGCAATTTACTGTATTATAAATGGTTGACTTTATCCACTTAGTCATTTATTGCCTTGTGCCCCATGCCGAGGCTGCAAAAATGACACTCTCGACAAATTAATTAAGTATCATTGCAGTACACAATGGACCGCTCTGTTACAGTAGTTTACTGTTAATTTCACAGTAAGTCCAGTGTGACTTTTACACCCCCCCCCCCCCCCCCCCCTTCCTTCCTGTGTGTGATAATCTCTCAAAATCTTCATGTGCTGAGCATGCACCTCCGTAGGCACTGAAATCTACTGCGTCATGTTCTCAAAGGTAACTCCAAAACTAGAGATTGATGTATTTTTTTAAACTGATATTGCTAGCAGGCAATCCTCAATAGAATGATCCCTTTTGTGATGCTGTACAAGCACAAACGTTCATGTGTTTCTATAACGTGAGATCGAGATGTATGTTTTACCACAAGTATGTCTTAACTAAAGTTAAATATATTGGGTGGAAAATAGATCATGCAATGACAATGTAATGATTACGGTCCTTACTCTCGCTTTCTCTTTGTTTCCCACAGCCTGAGTATAAGATAGCTGACCCGATCTGTACGTTCCTGTTTTCCATGTTTGTCCTGGGAACCACCATCACCATTATGAGAGACATCCTGCTTGTCCTCATGGAAGGTAATACAGGGAGTTCTCTATCGTCCCTGTTTCGGGATTATGTCAAAGTAGACGTCTTATTGTAGACGAGGAATGACTTATAGGGACGACAGCCATAAGGATATGATTTGTGCAAGAGTTGACGATTGCAATATGTCTAAAACTTTTATGATCACAAGCGTTGCCCAAAAGTTGCCCAAGATGCCCATCTTTTGTGCCCAGTCCTCCCTCTCTGTGTGTGAGTTTGCGTGTAATGAAATCCATCTCTCTCTCTCTCTCTCTTTCCCTCCCTCCCTCCCTCTCTTATTTCTCCCCAGGTACCCCAGCTGGAGTGAAGCACGGTGAGGTGAGGGATCGGCTGCTGGCAGTGAAGGGGGTGAAGTCTGTCCATAGCCTCCATATCTGGGCCCTGACTATGAACCAGACGGTGCTCTCAGCACACGTGGCTATAGGTGAGTGTAGCTGGACTAGGCTGTCAGTAACCTCCTGTTATGTTACAACTCCCATATGTGATGATGATGATGATGATGATGATGGCTTTATTGTGTCCCTGACACATTTTTTTCCGCTTGTCATGCACCCGAGAATGAAACATTCTGCGGAAATGCCACTGCTGTTTCCACTATATGTGTGCACTGCTTGTGACTTGACTTGATCAGACCGTAGTGACTTGCGAAATTGTCAGTTGGTCAGTGTCATCATAGTTGCATTTCCTTTCCCTCCACAGATGACATAGTGGATGCCCAGCCAGTCCTAAGGGAGATGACCCAAACCTGCTTCTCCAACTACAACTTTCATTCAGTCACCTTACAGCTGGAACAGCAGGCCGACCAGAAGCCTGGGTGTAGTCTGTGTGAGGACCCCAAAATGTAGACACCTGTTTAAGCCCATGGGAGAGGCCAGGAGCCCAGAGGAATAAGGCAAAGTTAAGCTACCTAACCAGGATTTAGTTGTAGCCTGGACACAGTCTTTTGGCGAGTGCTTGACTTGACCAGGAACATATTGGAACTGATTTCTCACACCTCACATTTGTACCGCTAGAGTTCCTGCACCTTTTATAGAATGCGGCCTAAAATATTGCGGCGTTGTGGCACCTTAATATAAACAGCACTCCAAATAGAATAGAACACAACTTTTTTTGACTATATGTTACAGCGAACAACTTGCAGTGCAGTGTCTCTCTGGAGGAGTATCCGCACATATTTCAGTCCACTTCAGGCTCTGCTTTTGGCTGATCAATCATGGATATTGGACCAGAGGGGTAAACTACAAAGCAGGTTCAATGTTTTAGGGCTCTATTTTCAGCTGGTGTTAAGGAGGTGCTAGTGTCATACGCAAGTTAGTTTGCAATTTCGTCACGTGAAAACTGTCAGACTGGCATTTTCCCACCCTAACGCCAGGTTTGGCAATTTATCCGTCTAACATCAGCATGCTTACGCTCAGATGGGAGGAGTGTAAATATTTTAGGCGTGCCCTTAAAAACATGATCCAAAGTACTAATTTCAGCCGGCACTGGCATGGATATTTAAGACCGATCAAAAGCTGGTTTTAATGGTAACGCAGTTGGTTATGGTATGAATTTTGACAGCTGAAACACAGCCTATCCAGCCGTGACGCGTACACTGCCCACATGAACATGGAACAAGATGTGATTTGGTACCTGTATACTTCGTATCCCCCATTTTATTTGATTAAAAACCAAGCATAGCCTCCCCTCTTAATGAAGGCTGTTTTATTTTTGTCCTGCCCAATGTAATCAAGTAGGCTAGTCAAGACTGTCGATAAAGGGTTTGGCTCGTGAGACCGCTTGGAAATAAATCTTAATCACCCAAGCTTTATTAAAATACTGTATCAAGTTTGAAAGGAGCAAAAGAGCTGACATTCCCTTTTTGTCTGTGCATTGTAGGCAGGCCTACATTATTTTAGCCATGCTTTGGACGTGTGTAAGACTCCCTCCGTGATATAGGTTACATGTCTCCGTGCCCATCGTGAAAGGAGAGATGAGATCCTCGGTGAATACCGGTGAACCTCGTATTTAGAAGTTATTTTCATGTAACAATTGCTTGTTTTCCATTTAAACTCTTAAAAAAAAATCCAAGCCCTCCACAGACTACCCTTACCCTAGGACTACTATAGCGAAGGCTGGTTCAACAGCAATGCGTTGTGTTTTTTTCTTATGATGGTGATTTTGTGATATCATTACATTTGACATGCATTTATTGTTGTTGAAAAAAAATAAAAAAGGTCTTGCTTTTTGTTTAATTTTATTAAAACAAACTCATTATAATTTTCAGTGCGAATTTAATCTTGCTTATTGACAACATTTGGCATGTCCATGCTCAGCCATAATGCAATTTACAGTAGGCCTAGCCCCTAAATCAGTGCGAATGCTATTGAAGCAATTACTTAGAACAATGTGGACTGCAAACAGGTTCAAGTTTAGCAAATACGGGATCTACATTTAGTTATTTTCTTTCTGTAAGCTGTTTAACAAACCATAGTGGACTAACATTGGAATTTGAGTTGATCCCAAGGTAATATATACAAGACTGTATATACACAAATTGAAGCAACCACATATTTAGCCATGGAGCACGTTCTGATTGGCCAGTGAGGGGTCAAGCCTCAACACACCCACAACTTATTTATTCATCAAATCCCAGCCCTTTCGAGCCACCGCCAGCAACTGCGCAAATAATTGTGGTTGTAAAAATAGCAAAAATATTTTGGACACACCCTCGAACCTATAGCGCTACTGCCAACGCTTAGATTGACGATTGCGTTAGGTTTGTTAAGATAGAGTTAATTTCCCGCAATTCTACACATTCTGCCATGGGGTGTAGAGAAGATTTAGCAATTTTATAACACATTTCTTGCAATTCTACTCATTTTGTCATGGGGTGGAGAAGAAATGTAGCAGTTTTACAGCGACACATTTTGCCATAGGTTGGAGAGTTTTTAATAATTCGACCATGATTACAAGTTTAGATCCTTTACCCCGCCCCCCCCAAAATGACTCAACAACCAAAAACACATATCTAAATTTACATTTCTTAATGAACCAGGAAAATCAATAAGTTATTTGGAGTTGTTTATCAAAGATAGCTGGCTAACTCACTGATCCTGCTTTGTATTTTACCCCTTTTGTTGTGGTTAGTTTGTTTATCTCTGAAAGCTGAGGTGGTCATTCTATAGTCACAAGAAAGTGTTGCACCATGAATTATATTTCTATATGTTTTTGTCTTACTGTAAGTCCACATATTATAATGTAATTTGAGTGCTTAATGGTTTAAGTGTCTATATTGAAATGCTGGTCACTGTATCGTTTAAAGAACATTAGATGAAACCGCACGGTATTAGATGCTAATAATTAAGAGAACAAAACCGTCCTTATATTTAAAATACTGATTTGAATAAAATCTACTGTTGTCAATAATCATGTTTGCCCTTTTGCCTTCTGCTATAGTTCCTGATAAGGATACGGGTTGCTCACCAACACAGCACTCAGTGGATCCATTGCACACCTTGATCCCTTTTCATTTCCCTTTTCATTTGCCTTTTCATTTCCCTGTCCCCTCCTCGACCTTCAGCCAGTCTGGTGCAGCTGTAGGCCGTCAATGCAATGGATCAGCCATCTTGGGTCTCAAGGGTCCCTTAGTGTTACTGACCCAGTATCATATACACATCTCTGGTTTGGCCTCACCCTCCCTTAAAGGGAGACTTCAATCAGTCTGTCGAAAATCAGACCCTGATAACATGAATTGATCAAATGTACACAGGGGGAAGGTTCAGTTTGTGTACTGAAAGCTATTAGGGGGTATTCGAAACATGTAGAATAAGTCAATTAAGGAAGGGAGAGTCAGTGATTTGAGGTCTTTGTTGTTTTTTTAAGGCTAAGTTATTTTGTGTAATAATGAATTCACAGCTAACTTGTTTTGTTGTAGCAAACCATTTCAGCAAGGCAATCACAAGCTCTCTAGAATGTGTGAGTGGATCAACATTTAACCTCTGCATTTGCACTCCACTCTGTGGGCTGTGTGAGCATGACTCGGCAGATTAGAGCAGTGTGTGTGTGTTTAACATCTGATTGATGGATTGTGTTTCCCTGAAATCAGCTGACCCCTGGCAGTATCCCATCTCCTGTGCACCCCATCCTCTTTGCACCCTGCTTTTGTCTGCTCTACATTACTCTCTCTCACACACACACACACACACACACACTCTTTGCACCCCACTCTACTCAGCTCACACACACAGAGACAAACACACAGAGAAAGTTAAGCCCTTTATCCAACTGCTGCTCTGGCAGTCACTGTTGGGCTGAAATTCGCACAGGATTCCACATGAGGCAGAGGGGCACAGAACCGTGCAATTTAGCCCTACTCCTATATTATCTCTCTCCTTGTCTGTAGCTTGGTCCATTCTCTCTTTTAATCCTCTTCAACGTGAGACACTGTCCTGGTTGAAGTGGGAGATGCAGACTATTGTGCACTGTGCCCCTCCTGAACCTAACCCTGGAGAAACAAGATCAGAGTGTTTTTAATTAAAGCACGAGACGGCTGAGTATGGTAGATAATCCGATTTAGCCTGATATCCCTCAGCAGTCATTATATGGTTCACGTTTCCTCTCCCCTCACTGGGAGTTTTCCCTTCCAACACTCTGGGGCCTTCAATCTGGCCATTGTTGAGTCCAATACTGTACTGTACACCCTGAAATCACACCAAGGTCATCAATGTCAGCCTATCTTATATTTAAGAAGTTTCTAAGTGGTTAGAATATGTGTCATAGAGCAAATCTCTCTTCTTAAATATAGTAGCCTATTTATTCAATGTTTGTATAATTCATGGTAATTGAACAGTATTTGAGAAAACTTCTCTATCAACTATGTGCTTTATCTCGGTCTGTGCTTGAGGGTGTAAAGGTAAGGTATGGTCATTGGAAGCATATGTTAAGTGTAGATTCTGTATCAGATGCGAAATTGGTCTTCATCTTTATGGACTTTGAATATTCATAATTCTGTTATAAAACACTTAAACACTACAGGCACGACACAACAGAACCAGAATTGTGTCTACATATTTTGTGCAAATGCCTCAAAATAGAGCCACGTGTCACACCAAGCCTCAGTTATTCAATATTCATATGTGCGAAACAAATTATAACCTAGGAAATTAGGATCTAACAACCTGTGACGAGCCAGACTGGAACTCATTCATCGTGGTGAACTAAACGGCACTCTTTTTCGCAAATTAAGAAGTTGTCAGCAGCCAAGTGAACTGACATGGCGTTTCTGTACCCGTTTCTGTTTCAGCAGCTTACACAGAGAGCTTTAGAGAGAAGAAAATAAAACCTGTCTCAAGGTTTACAATTACCCAACTCAGCCTCCCACACTAGATAAATTGACATTTAAATCCACCCTGTAGCCGTATAACCCCACATTTGAAGGAATAATGGAAATTAAGTAACAGGCATTATTTTCAAACTTCAGCTTCACTCAAGCCTGAAGCCTGAAGAAGCCTTTCATTTTTTCAATAAAACTCTCTCTTATTCTCCTTGTCACTCAGTGCAGCAATTTAGCACGGCAGGGCGCACAGGATGAGTAAGTATCTATTTCAGGCACATCCTTGTGTTTGATACTTTCATTTAAATAGAGATAACTCGTAACAGATTGCTTTGTGAGCTATGAATGGAAACCTAGCAAAAGGTGGTCCTCTCTTTGCAGAGAATTACAGTTTTTGTCCATTCTACCATTAATAACATAGGATTAGGGGCTCACACAAGTTTGAATGTTTTTTTTTATACAAAGAGGAAGATTATGATGACACATGACACGTTAGGGATGATCCCAGCTAAATCGTATACAAATACAGTAAGTCACTTCACCAAAAAGTTCAAATAGACCAGAGGGTTGAAAGATAAATTGTACAGGGCAGTGTTGATCGCAGAATGACCACCAGGTGTCGCTTTTACACAGGTGAACTTGCAGTGGAGCTCTGCTCTACTGTAACATTATGAGTGGGATATTAAACACCTATATTTGATGTACATACCGTATCTGCTGTAAGATAATGCTAATGCATTTTTTTTGTATTGGAGTTGGTGTTTTTTCATAGTCATCAATATATTTCAGTGCAATCAATGGCAGAAACAATGATCCACATTTTTAAAGCTGGAATCCTTAATTGAAACAATAACAAAGTGTCACCTCACATGTGTTTGTATAGAAAGCTGATGGATATGGGCCTGGAGAAATTGTATTTTAGAGCTCTGTTTGCAAGGACTGACCATCCATGATCTCAAAAGTACAGTTTTAACCATGTTTTGAGGCTATACAGTGTTTGTTTACAAACATTGGAGTATAACAAGCGTATTATATTTTGGGTTATGATGGGGTACGATAGGGTACGACAGTTAAACTAAGCTCATTAGGCATGTATAAGTTACATTCTTCAAGAACCAATGGGTATAAGTAATGTTGCTAGCAACCAAGGAGTAAAGCTTTAATAATAAACGCTCATATTTCATGCTTTACGGTTAAGATACTCAATGTAAGGTCTCGCGATGTTTGACACTTTCGATATCCTGGAGAAAAGGAACTTGACACACATGTCAACAAAAAATATACATTAATACTAGCTAGGACAGGTAAGTTTACGTATTGCGTTTTTAGTCAGTTGGACAATATGAAAAGCGCCAAAGTAAACTTTTTGTTTTGTATAGCAAGAGGACAAATGCATGTTAAAGTTATTTGAAATAACTATCGTCTCGTTTGCTAACAGCTTGCTGTCTGTAGCCAGCAACGTTAGCCATCTAGCTAAATAAACCGTTATTACGTTAACTGTGGCGTGTGAAGTTGGGGTGCAACGTTGCAGAGGCAATGCATAGAGCTGTCCGTTTACACTGATGTAAGTGTCCATGCCTTCCAGAAATGTACTGTATATACAGTTAATTTGCCAGGCTATTCTAGTGCATGTGAATTGCTATGTTATTGAAGGGTGGAGCCTTTTTATATTTTTTTTTACAAAGGCTTCAAAAACACCGAAATACGTCCTTTTAGAAATGGCAAAGCTCTCGGTATAGTGATCGATCCGGGTCTTTAGATGTTGTGCACATGAAATTATGTCCTTCCGAACTTTATCTGCAACGTTATATTCCCTTTTCTGTGACTCGAGCCGTTTCCTCTGTCACTATACGGAGAGCGTAGCCATTTCTAAAAAGACGTAATGTTTGAGCCGTGGTTATTATTATTATTTTTAAATAGAGATTTGGTTTTAAAAACCAGAACGTGTCATTCAACTTCAGTTGCACCTTCTACAGTAGCTGCACCTTGATTGTTATTATTCATCTCATCATCATGACTTACAGTTCACTAGAGCCTCAGCTTGTAGACTATGCCATAGACCAATGGTCACTAGTAAAAAAAGTGATGGGTCTCTTCTACCCCTACCCAAGTTTGCATGTGGAAAGGAGGAGGCTGATCCGTACTCTGATAGTGGAGTCTACTGGCCCTTTGCCTTTTCCCCCATGTGCGAAGAAAAGTTGTTGCGCCCTACCTTCAGCACCATGGGGAGTAGCAAAGACGAGGCACGGACAGCAACTGGGGCCTCCCCCTGAGGAATGAGCTTGGCAGTGTCAAAGAGGCTTCCTCAAAGCCCGAGGGCTGCAAGGCTTAGACTGACAAAGGTCTCAGCCTGGAAGAGGTTTTTACAGCTACCTGAGTAAGGTGAGATCTTCAGTGGAGGCCTGGGAAAACTGTTGCCTGCCTAAATTTCAATAAAAATAAATAATTTTAATGACCGCTCCTGTGTTTCTTTTACCTTAGTTAAGATAAGAAATAAATAGTTATACAGTACCTTTGGGAAAGTATTCAGACCCCTTCACTTTTTTCACATTTTGTTATGTTTAAACCTTATTAAAAATGGGTTAAAACAATTAAAATCCTCAGCAATCTACACACTACCCCATAATGACAAAGTGAAAATGTGGAAAAAATAAAAGTATTTAGACCATTTTCTATGCTCAGGTGCATCCTGTTTCCATTGTTCTTCCTTGATGTTTCTTCAACTTGATTGGAGTCCACCTGTGGTAAATTCAACTGATTGGACATGATTTGGAAAGGCACACACCTGTCTATATAGGTCCCACAATTGACAGTGTATGCCAGGGCCAAAACCAAGCCCTGAGGTGGAAGGAATTGTCCGTAGAGCGCCGAGACAAGATTGTGTCAAGACACAGATCTAGGGAAGGGTACCAAAAAATATCTGCAGCATTGAAGGTTCCCAAGATGAGTGTAGTGTAGTGTCGTGTATTTTGTCCTATATTTGTATTTCATTTTTTAATCCCAGCCCCTGTCCCCTTCCCCTTCTGGTAGGCCATAATTGAAAATAAGAATTTGTTCTTAACTGACTTGCCTAGTTAAATAAAGGTAAAATAAATAACCACAGTGGGCTCCATTCTTCAATGAAAGAAGTTTGGTACCACCAAGACAATTCTTAAAGCTGGCTGCCTGAGCAAATCGGGAGAATGGCCTTGGTCACTCTGACAGAGCTCTAGGGTTCCTCTGTGGAGATGGGAGAACCTTCCAGAAGGACAACCATCTCTGCAGCATTCCACCAATCAGGAATTTATGGTAAAGTGGCCAGATGGAATGACAGCCCGCTTGCAGTTTGCCAAAAGCCACCTTAAGTCTCTCAGACCATGATGAAACCAAGATTGAACTCTTTAGGCTGATTGCCAAGCGCCACTTCTGGAGGAAACCTAGCACCATCCCTGCGGTGAAGCATAGTGGTGGTGGCAGCATCATGCTGTGGGGATGTTTTTGAGTGGCAGGAACTGGGAGACTTGTCAGGATTGAGCCAAAGATGAACAGAGCAAAGTACAGAGAGATCCTTGATATAAATCTGCTCCAGAGCGCTCAGGACCTCAGACTAGGGCAAAGGTTCACCTTCCAACAGGACAATGACCCTAAGCACACAGCCAAGAAAATGCAGGAGTGGCTTTGGGACAAGTCTCAATGTTCTTGAGTGACCCAGCCTGAGCCCAGACTTGAACCCAGTCGAACATCTCGGGAGAGACCCTAAAATAGCTGTGCAGCTCCACTCCCCATCCAACCTGTCAGAGCTTGAGAGGATCTGCAGAGAAGAATGGGAGAAACTCTCCAAATACAGGTGTGCCAAGCTTGTAGCGTCACCCAAGAAGACTCAAGGCTGCAATCGCTGCCGAAAGTGCCTCAAAGTACTGAGTAAAGGGTATGAAAACTTATGTAAATGTGATATTTCAGTTTTTTCAAAAAATTTCTGAAATCCAGTTTTTCTTTGTCATTATTGGGTATTGTGTGTAGATCGATGAGGAAATAAAACACATTTAATCAATTTGAGAGTAAGGCTGTAACCTGTCAAGGGGTCTGACTACTTTCCAAAGGCACTGTAGATAGGTAAGTTCTAGGGTTTCAGCAGGTGATCACACACAAACCATTAACTTACACACAAAATAACATAAGGAAAAATCAAAGAGACCGAGATCCAAAAGTATTTCTAGTTTAGTTCCATACATAAAAATAAAATCTATTTTGTTTAGCACATTATTTCACTCTATACTGCCACTTTTTTTTCTCCCTTTGAGTATGGAACAGGCTGATGGACTAAAGGGTTAAGGGGAAGCTTGGAGATAAATAGCTTGCAATTATTTTTGGATAAATGAATTAATTATTGTCCCATAAGGAAATTTGTCTGGCAACAATAGTTTATTTATTTATATATTCATTAATTCATCAACTCATCATTGGGAATGTAACATCAAGAAATTAACCAGTCTGTTTCTTTTTCCCTGTCTCTCTCCCCAACCCTTCCCTTTTCCATCCTTCCAATATCATACGTCCAGGCATGCCAGGGTGTGCCAGTGTAGAATAAGCTGACCCATCACTGCATCTACAGGTCCTCTGCTGTCTACATGACCACCCCTCCCATGGTGGCGTTCGCTGGGCAGCAGGCTCAGGCTGCCCGTGATGTCAACACGGCGTCGCTCTGTCGCATCGGCCAGGAGACGGTGCAGGATATTGTCTTACGCACCATGGAGATCTTCCAACTGTTGAGGAACATGCAGGTGAGTGTTTGTGACTTTTTGTATTGGGGCGGTGTAAAAGCTGAATGAAGTTCATGGGTTGCCTTTGATTATGGATGGTGCTGGTCTGTCAACCACCTTTATTACACGCAAAGCATTTAGCCTTATTTGACCTTAGGCCGACAGCATTACATAAACTGAGAGAACAACATTGATTGACTGTCATCCAAGAGGTAAACATCGTGTGGCACTGGTTGGAGTCTGTTCAACCAAATAAATATCCCTCTCTCTCCTCACAGTTATATCAAATAACATTAACACAATATGACATGTATTGTCCCTCTGTTTTATGATGAAAATGGATGGATATGGGCCTACGAGCAGAAAGCTAGGCCAACTAAGCCAGCTTTTATTATTGCCCTAGGAAGGCATGTCTCCCGAATGGCGCAGTGGTCTAAGGCACTGCACTTCAGTGCTAGAGCGTCGTTAGGGTTTGGCCGAGGTAGGCAGTCATTGTAAATCAGAATTTGTTCTTAACGGACTTGCCTAGTTAAATACAAATAAATGTCTCAATCCTGTTTCACACTAGTTTTAAAACATGGATGATATAATTGGGTATGAAAAGGTCTCCATTTTATCATTAGACAGTCACCATCTGTTTATACCTCTTCTCGTCCTTCTGTTGACACATTGGAAAGATCAGACGGTGCCCTGGAGATGAGTTCAGGACAGGTTGTCTCTGTCCTAAATGGCACATAATTCCCTATGTAGTTCACTACTTTTGACCAGGGCCCATACTAGGACCCTGGTCAAAAGTAGTGCACTATATAAGGAATAGGGTGCCATTTGGGACATTATCAGACATTGTCTCTCGCTCTGTGTCTCAAAGAAGATCCTTCTGCAGCTCATTAAAACAACGACGAGAAAGTCAAAGACAAAGGAGGAAGAATGCATTACCACCACATCACAAGCTGCGCTTCCTCGCCACAGAATGCACAAACAGCACTGTTGTGACTTGTTTCACAGATCACAGACTGTGTGAAAAAAGATCACTCTGGTTGGCATGTATACAGGTATACTCCTCACCTACCCTCATGCAGGGAATAATTTCAGGCTGCACAGGATGATTACGATCGGTTAAAAGCACCTACATCTAGTTAGCATTAAAGCTCCGTTGAAATTATCAGTTTAAAGTGCCTTAAGCTAAAGCTAGTTAGCATTAAACCTCAGTTGAAATGATCAGTTAAAAGTGCCTAAAGCTAAAGTTAGTTAGCATAAAGCTCAGGTTAAACAGTCCGAAGCAGTTTTAAGTTATACACATATCATATGTAACTTCTCCTGGTGGAATGCCATGTAACAGCACAGTAAAATGAATACTTTTTGCATTGCAAAAAAATTAAAAAAAATAACATTATTTTACAAAACTTCTACACTTCAGTTATCACCATAAACATTTGAGTAATCACACGGTGATTACCAATAGTCAAGAAGGTACTAGTCAAGGAGTAAATAGGAGGCCTTGTATTGGCCCGTAGCAATTATTAAAATGTTATTACATTACTCAAAGAGAAAAACACTTCCTTCCTATGTCTTCTCCCCCAGCTGCCAAATGGAGTGACGTACCACCCCAGCACCCACCAGGACAGGCTGGGCAAACTGCAGGAGCACCTGCGTATGCTCTCTGTACTCTTCCGCAAGCTGCGCCTCGTCTACGACAAATGCAATGAAAACTGCACCGGTCTGGACCCCGTAACCCCAGAGGTGAGTGACCACTGTCCCAGGACCACTCTGTCGATCACAATCAATATCTAACTAGTTTGAACTGGACATAATTTACTTGGTGCCTCTCCCACTCTGTCCCGGTCTACCTCGGCACACCCTATTCCCTATATAGTGCACTACTTTTGACAAGGCTCTGGTCAAAAGTAGTGTGCTGTACAAGGATTTTGTATCCATTTGGGACACAGACCCTTGGCTCAGCTCCACATTCAATTAAATTGCGCTCTGTGTTTGTCCCTAGGGCCTCCTTAGTGGCTGTTATGGACACCCACCCACCACTTTATTTTACTGAGTTACTGGGGCGGCTGTTGTTTCAGACCTCATGCTGGGCGATTCCATTGTTTTTATTTGTAGTTTTATTGTTGCAGTCTTTTCTCCTATTGGTTTGGAGCCAATTGGTTTTAAACCAATGTTTTAGAACGGACTGCATGCACACGTTTAATTAGGCTTTTCTTACATCTGACAGAGGCATTTTGCATTAAACATGTAAATTAAGTTTGGATACAGCTACTCATTCAAGCGTTTTTACTTCATTTTTTAAAACATTGTGGAATAATAGTGAAGACATCAAAACTATGAAATAACACCTCATGCAGTAACCCCCAAAAATGTTAAACAAATCTAAATATATTTTAGATTCTTTAAAGTAGCCACCCTTTCGCAGTGGTCTAGGGCACTGCATCGCAGTGCTAGCTGTGCCACCAGCCGGCCTCGACCGGGAGGTCTGTGGGGCGACGCACAATTGGCCGTCCGGGTTAGGGAGGGTTTGGCCGGTAGGGATATCCTTGTCTCATCGCACACTAGCGACTCCTGTGGCGGGCCGGGCGCAGTGCGCGCTAACCAGGTCGCTAGGTGCACGGTGTTTCCTCCGACACATTGGTGCGGCTGGCTTCCTGCTTCCTGGTTGGAAGCGCGCTGTGTTAAGAAGCAGTTGGGTTGTGTTTCGGAGGACGCATGGCTTTCGAACTTCGTCTCTCCCGAGCCCGTATGGGAGTTGTAGCGATGAGACAAGATAGTAACTCCTAACAATTGGATACCACAAAATTGGGGAGAAAAGGGGGTAAAATTCAAAAAGAAAAAAAAGTAGCCATCCTTTGCCTTGATGACAGCTTTGTACACGCTTGGCATTCTCTCAACCAGTGTCACCTGGAAAGCTTTTCCAACAGTCTTGAAAGAGTTCTCATATATGCTGAGCACTTATTGGGTGCTTTTCCTTCACTCTGCAGTCCAACTCATCCCAAACCATCTCATTTGGGTTGAGTTCGGGGGATTGTGGAGGCCAGGTCATTTGATGCAGCACTCCATCACTCTTCTTCTTGGTCAAATAGCCCTTACACAGCCTGGAGGTGTGTTGGGTCATTGTCCTGTTGAAAAACAAATGATAGTCCCACTAACTGCAAACCAGATGGGATGGTGTATCGCTGCAGAATGCTGTGGTAGCCATGCTGGTTAAGTGTGCTTGAATTCTAAATCAGCGACAGTGTCACCATCAAAGCACCCCCACACCTCCTCCTCCATGCTTCATGGTGGGAACCACACATGCAGAGATCATCCGTTCACCTACTCTGCATCTCACAAAGACACGGTTGGAACCAAAAATCTCAAATGTAGACTCATCAGACTAAAGGACAGATTTCTGCCGGTCTAATGTCCATTCCTCATGTTTCTTGGCCCAAGCAAGTCTCTTCTTCTTATTGGTGTCCTTTTAGTAGTGGTTTCTTTGCAACAATTCAACCATGAAGGCCTGATTCACTCAGTCCCTCTGAACAGTTGATGTTGATGTATCTGTTACTTGAACTCTGAAGCATTTATTTGGGCTGCAATCTGTGGTGCAGTTAACTCTAATGAACTTGTCTTCTGCAGCAGAGGTAACTCTGGGTCTTCCTTTCCTGTGGCGGTCCTCATGAGAGTCAGTTTCATCATAGCACTTGATGGTTTTTGCGACTGCACTTGAAGAAACTTTCAAAGTAATGATGGACTGTCGTTTCTTTTTGCCTCAGGAGGCTGAAGAAATTTGTCTTGTCACCTAAAACCCTCAAAAACTTTTACAGATGCACAATTGAGAGCATCCTCTAGGGCTGTAATCACTGCCTGGTACGGCAACTGCACCACCCACAACCGCAGGGCTCTCCAGAATGTGGTGCGGTCTGCACAACGCATCACCGGGGGCAAACGTTTGACTGGTACTGTACATTACATTTGTTTGTTTTATACATGGGCAATTCCATGGTAACGGAATTACGGTGAGACTCAGATTTTTCACTCAAATGTATATCAAACAAAAACTATTTTTAACAAAAACACATTTATAGGAAGATCTGTGCAGATACAATTTTGTTTCTAAACTTTGCATCTGCACAGTTTTTACAGTAAATGTTTTATTTTGTAAATTATTCATAGTGGTCCTTGTGCATAGAGTTGTATGGTTTGTTAAACTTTGAAGTCAATGGTTTTTCTTTGGCATACATTTTCATGTGAAAAATATGCGTCTCAGCATAATTCCGTGAAGGTGGAATTTCCCATATGGCATACCGGCGTGCTGTATTTCTCTCCCTCTGAAAAGTTACACTTTTTATATAAACCTCACTGTCCATTTACACTCCCCAGTTGTACCACTTCATTTAAAATGTTTACATATTCCCAGAAGCTATGAAAATGACTTATTGTGCTGACCAACCAGTACCTCACCATACCATGTTGGTTGGAGGAAGTTGATGTTGGCCCTCCACACACCGCTATTTATCATCCCCTAAAACTCAAGTGGCTGACAAGCCTGCTATTGGCCGGCCGCAATCCTGACAGTCGTGCCATTGGCTGACTGGGCTTTCCCCAAACAGGAAGTGGAATCAATGACTCGGCCAGCATGACCTCATCGCGTTCCTAATTAGCAGCGGGCCTGGTAATGAACAGCTGGCGAAGGCTGCCCACGTCAGCGGTTTTCTGTTTTCTCCCCAAGCCAGGCAATCAACTGAGCTCTTGTCGTTCTTTGGCATTTCCTGCACCGTGAGCGGCCATGTCATTTAATTTACTTATCCTCCACGGCATTTCTCTCCTTTCTTCTCCCTATTTCGTTCCCCCTTTCTAAGTAAGGCAACCTGGATAACTTAATTACCCCCATTCTTCTCTGTCAACAGGCAAACCACATCCATCCTAGTGTGGCGGAGAGAGACGGGTTATGACTCACACACACACAGTCACAGAGACACACACACACACGCTTTCTCTCTCACCCTCGCCTTCTCTCTCTAACCCCGCACATTTTCCCCCTTCCGACTGCCAAAAACAGCTCTTACCTTTAAATTCAAAATGCGTTTGGCTTATAGCTGGAAGTAGAACGTTTTTTCCTCTCTGATTCTACAGCCCTAACAATTACAGAGTTGGCCTAATATAATATCCAGCATGTCTTCTGTCTTCTCTCTAATACGAATCAGACAGCTTTGGGTTTGGCATCGGTCTCTGACTGGCTAGAGAACTGCCATAGCGGTCTCGTGTTTCTCATTTGATTCTCTCTCCCTGCCTTTGTCTCTGTCTGTCTTTTGGCCCTATCCAGCCCCGTTCAGCCCTGCAGTAATGCTTTGGTCACAGCCTGCATCAATCACTGTCTACTCTTGGCCTCTGCCAGTTGCTAAACTTCAGGTCACTGACTGCAATGAAATGCAATCAACTACTAGGCTTTTCAGAATGTAGAATAGCACTCAGCCTCAGATTTGTTTTGGACTTCGCTGTGTTTTCACACCTGGTAAGGCTTTTGGTTGGCCAGTAATCGTTATTCCCCTTGTACCTAATCTTATGCTTTTCTCTTGTACCCAATCTTATGCTTTTCTCAAATCATTACCTCGTTCCTACATAACCGTTTAAGCAATCTCACATCACACAGCCATGTATGATAATAGGAACCCAGTAGACGATAGTGTAACGCTAGTATAATGGTACTATTTAAGATAAGCCCGTTGCTCTTGATGCAGTGCAATAAATAACCATGTGTTCCATACGGCACTGCTCGTTATCCTGCAGACCAGCAGGTGTCAGTGTGATTTAAAAACAGGAGGAACAGCCAGGCAGAGCGAAAAGGAGGGAGGGAGGAAGGGAAAGACCTCAGCATTCTGAGAGGGTTTTCATCACAACAGTCGGTATAGTGTCAGCCAGACAACGTCAAGCACAGAGAGTGCTTATAAATGAATTAAGAGCTTGGGTATGGACTGTGGAGAAGTCCTAATTCAGAAATGTCGGTGGTGGTATGGAACTGTTTGTAGATTAGTGTTTTGGTGTTCTACACACAATCCCTACTTATTTATTTTGTTTGAGAGACAAGCCAATGAACCTTATTTATTTGTTCATGTTTTATTTATCCTTTATATAACCAGGCGAGACCCATTTGAAATGGTAATCTCTTTTGCAACGGAGCCACAGACAAGAGACAATAAATGTATTTTCCAAGCCAACGTACCAAACTACTATCAATTTAACATCCCCCATTGTATATTTTGATATACCCTCCCCCCACACAGCAACTCATCCCGTATGTGGAGGAGGACGGCAGCTCCAGACACAATGAACGCTCGGCCAGCCAGGCCCGCCCGGAAACAGAAGAGAGGGGGGAGATCCTGGAGGTTAACAAGGTGAGCTGCCCACTGGGGCTTTAGCGATGTAAATGTACAGTAGGCTGGGCTTTAGAACGCACAGCCCTGTATATAAAAAGGTAACCTCAATAGGGATTCCAGGGGGAGAGAAATGGGCCAAAAGAGAGAGAGAGAACAGATTCTACGAAAAGATTCTACGAAAAGAAAAAAATAAATGGAAAAATAGTGTGAAGACACAAGCTACATATTGTGCACAATACTCTCAGTACTCTCTGTACTGTAATTTACCTGAAGTAGTAATAGTCTCTCTTTGACTGTTGAAAATAGTTTTAGATAAACTGCAACATGCATTATTTGGCAGTGTTGCTGCTTTTATTAGCTCCCCAGTCATGGTGTGTGCGCCCGCCTGTGTGCGTTCTTGTCTGTCTTGAGTGTGCTGAATCATAATGGAGCAAGGTCACAGATGTCATGGATGAGTATTGGTTATTTTTAAGAGCACTAGCTCCCTCGCTGCTGCTAAAGGTAACTACTACTGTAAAACATGGGCGTGAGCGCTGAGCTTACCTCAACTCAAGCAGATACCAAACAAATTGTGTATCCACTGCAAGTACACAAACCCTCCATAAGCATCAATATCAGCATTCTAGCTGACCATATCACTATGAAGCATACCAACACTGAAAGGAGAGCAAACAGGCACATCCAAACTATAACACCGGCTCAAACTATACGGAACAAAAATATCAACTTAAAATGTAATGTGTTGGTTTCATGAGCTGAAACAAAAGATCCATTTTCCATTTTCATCCCTGTTAGTGAGCATTTCTCCATTGCCAAGATAATCCATCCACCTGACAGGTTGTCAATTTTGTCACACAATACAATGCCACAGATGTCTCCCAAGTTTTGAGGGAGCGTGCAATTGGCATGCTGACCCCAGGAATGTCCACCAAGAGCTGTTGCCAGAGAATGTAATGTTCATTTCTCTACCATAAGGCCGCTGCTCCAGAGTTGCGCAATGGTCTAAGGCACTGCATCTCAGTACTAGAGGCTTCACTACTGTCCCTGATTCAAATCCAGGCTGTATCACATCCAGCCGTGATTGGGAGTCCCATAGGGCGGCACACAATTGACCCAGCATCGTCCGGGTTTGGTACGTCCAACCGTCTCACAACTGCAGACCACACCATCCCAGGACCTCCACATCAGGATTATTCACCTGCGGTATCGTCTGAGACCAGCCACCCGAACAGCTGATGAAACTGAGTATATTTTAACCCACTTTTCTCCACAATTTTGATCGTGCAGCAATGAGACAACTCCTCAACGGGCTCGGGAGGCAAAGGTTGAGTCATGCGTCCACTGAGGAGTATTTTTGTCTTTAATAAAGCCTTTTTGTGGGGAAAAACTAATTCTGATTGGCTGGGCCTATGCCCTCCCAGGCCCACCCATGGCTGCGCCCCTGCCCAGTCATGTGAAAACCATAAATTAAGGCCTAAGGAATTTATTTCAATTGACTGATTTTCCTTATATGAACTGCAAAATTGTTGAAATTGTTGCATGTTGCGTTTATAAATTGAATGCAGAGTAACTACGAATGTCCAAATGTAGCCCAGGAGCTGGATGAAAATATAGCAACGAAAACAATGAAAAGACTCATTTAAATTTGGAAGCACTGAGCAAACAGTGAAGTGGACAATCAAACATTTACCATCTTAGCTGCCCATACCACAAAGTTACTACCCAAAACACCAGGGGGAAAAAAAAGGATAACGAAAAGGTAGGGTTCACTTGCATGTCTGCAGCAGCCATCCCCTTTCCACTCCACACTGCTCTGCCCAGAGCCCAAATGCCCAGCTGAATATTAAAGCTGCGATGAGAAGAACATGTTTTGGGGAGTTAGAGGTTAACTCATCAGGACGGGAGGGATGCGGCAGAATGCGAAAAACAGATGTTTAGGAGGCTCAGCTGCATCTGCCTCAACGACCTGAGCCGGATGGATACACCAGATTCCACAAGGAAAAGAGATTGAGGGAAAGAGATGGGAAACGAGAGTTGACATGTAACCGGATGGGATAGATGGGAAGATTTGAGTGTGAAGACGGGCCACATATTGAGCCAAATACCGGATTCCACAGGACGAGAGAGAAAAGAGAGGCTACAGAGAGAGAGAAGATAAAGATGGATGGATAACCGGACTGCATGGATAAAGAGGAGATTTTAGTGTGAAGACATACTGTGCATGTTGAGCCAGATAACATTCCAGAGAAAGTGAAACGGGCTGAAGATTTTAATGGAGATTTTAGTGGGTAGACATATTGAGACGGATAGGATTTCCGTCATTCCAGAGGAGGAGAGAAAGAAGGGAAAATAAAGAATACTGAGAGAGTAAAAAAAAATATAGAAGACAAATAGATGACCGGGTGGACAAAGGGAAGATGTTGGAGGGAAGGTCTCCATATGGAGCCAGAGAGGATTTTCAATTAGAAGAGAGGAAAAAGACGAGACACTTGAAGGAGAAAGAGAGAAGACCAATAGATGGAAGACTAGAACAGACCGATACTTTTGTATATATAGTGTATGTGGACACCCCTTCAAATGAGTGGATTTGGTTATCTCAGCCACACCCGTTGCTGACAGGTGTATAACATCTAGCACACAGCCATGCAATCCCCATAGACCAACATTGACATTAGGAAGGCCTTAATGAAGAGCTCAGTGACTTTCAACATGGCAAAGTGAGTTTGTCAAATTTCTGCCCTGCTAGAGCTGCCCCGGTCAACTGAAGTGTTGTTATGGTGAAGTGGAAATGTCTAGGAGCATGTCGTGACTTTACTTTCATTAATACGATGACTGTTATTTATCTAATCAACTATGTTTAATTGTTATCCAATTTAAATTAATAATGTAACGATTAACTCATTAGGATTTGGGGCACTACGAGAGCAGTTTTCTTAAAGGAGTTACCATCTCCCTAATTAAACTCTAAAGCTCTACCTATTACATCCATAAACAGTCAACTTATTAATCATAACCTCGTATCATATAATCATTCTGAACAGATGTAACCGCCTTGCATCTGCAAAAACCAGAGCCTTATGATTCAGTACTACACATTGGTTTAATTATTTATTCACTTGCTAACTAAATGGTAACACAGGACAAACATCCAAACTTGATACATTAGAAACAGGTCCCTAGTGGACTCACAACAATATGGAGGGGCTTGTTACGAAAGACATGGAGAGGGCCAGAGAGACAGAGACACTGAACGTTGGTACATTTTGAAACTACTCTCACTTGTACTTCGCACACGAACCACCTCCCGCTTGGAGTAAGAAATCATGAATGTATTTACGTGGAAATGTCTTGGTTCTTCGTGTATTTCTCTCAGAACCAGGTCTTCTTGGAAAGGGTGTTGGGCCTTTTTTGCGGCACACTTGTAAGGCTCTGATTGTCCAAAAGTGCTCCCCATCCGTCTTCTACTGTTGTTCTCCACTGCTGTCATCTGGTATCCGGTGACTTGTGAAGTCCTGAACAGAACTACAGAGTTGAATCTACCTCCATTCACTCTGGAAGATGCTTATTCGAAGATAGGCTAGCCAGCCTTGTCAATGGTTCTCAGTGGGGTGATGAGTAGCATACTACAGTGATTTGAGAAGAGTGGTAGAATGGTCCCACTTAAATTTGCTTTCCTAGAGACTTTACTTAGGACAGTTAATCAGCCGTGCCAATGATTGTCCGGGAGGTGACTTTATCATCTGTACCTCGTGTTGAGATTTCAGAGTTCGACTCACTTTGGACGTGAGCTGCAGCTTAATGTCTCTCTGGTCTGATATGTTAATTCTTAACCCATCATTTTATACAGTTTGTTCAAAAGGGGCGGTTCCGTCAGGCTTACACGCTCTCTGACCTCACTCAAGGGAGCGGTGACTACTTACTTGTACAAAGTTATAGAAACAACTTTCTCTTATAGTTTTTAAGATTTACATCCCTCTCTTAACAAAAACACTCATAATTTTTCATATTTCATGCACAATGCATCGGATGGACACTATATGAACTATATGTTCACACATATATTGGGTATACTTTCCAAGTTACAGTATTTCCTTTATAAAATGTTTAATGACATCACAAAATAGCAACCAAACTGACATTAGTGTTCTTTTAGGTCACCTCCGCCCATGCTCGGTTAGAAATATTGCTCCAGTATTCGCTTTAGAACGTGTAGTGTTGGCAGGAAAAGTGTGTTGAAACAAAGGCACATTCCTTGGGTGAATTTGGAGAGGGAGATAGCTGAATGTTCTGTCCTTGATTCACAACAGGGCATGAGCTGTCAGCCCCCATCCAGTTCCATTTAACCCCCTCTGCGGGTGAGATCTGATCTGATCTGAACTATTCAGACTCATCCTCCCAGGACAGTCATGACAAGCAACAACGGGATGGCCGAAGCGCGTAGCGTGTAAAAATCATCTGTCCTCGGTTGCACTCACTACTGCGTTCCAAACTGCCCCTGAAAGTAAAATCAGCATAAAACCTGTTCGTTGGGAGCTTCATGAAATGGGTTTCCATGGCGGAGCAGCCGCACACAATGCCAAGCGTCGCTGGAGTGGTGTAAAGCTTGCCGTCATTGGACTTTGGAGCAGTGGAAACGCATTCTCTGGAGTGATGAATCACGCTTTACCATCTAGCAGTCCAACGGACTAATCTGCGTTTGGTGGATGCCAGGAGAACGCTACCAGCCCCAATGCATAGGGCCAACTGTAAAGTTTGGTTGAGGAGTAATAATGGTCTGGGGCTGTTTTTCATGGTTCGGGCTAGGCCCCGTAGTTCCAGTGAAGGGAAATCTTAATGCTACAGCATACAATGACATTTTAGACAATTCTGTGCTTCCAACTTTGTGGAAAGTCCTTTCATGTTTCAGCATGACAATGCCCCCGTGCACAAAGCGAGGTCCATATAGAAATCGTTTGTTGAGATCGGTGTGGAAGAACTTGATTGGCCTGCACAGTGCCCTGACCTTAACCCCATCAAACACCTTTGGGATGAATTGGAACGCCGACTGCAGCCCCGGCCTAATCGCCCATTAGTGCCCGACCTCATTAATGCTCTTGTGGCTGATGGCAAGCAAGTCCCCGCAGCAATGTTCCAACATCTAGTGGGAAGCCTGAGATGTTCGACGCAGTAGGAAAGGTAGGTAAAGAGTAGAGTATTTTAGGGTATAGGAGGTACACTGGAGGAGCTCCAAAATAAATGACTCCTCCATGGTAATGTCTTGCTGCTTTATGGGCCGTCCTGTGTGTGAGTGATAGCCTGCTCTCGTTATGTTGATTGGGGGAGAGCGAGAGAGATGCATTAGCCATAATTCATTGCCACCTAATGGTCTGCGATTGCTCAATCTCTGAGCAGCAGACCTTTTGTACAGCAGATTGTGATTGTACATATCAATTCCGCTTTCCTCTCCTCTGCTCCAACGAGACACACAAACTATGAAGCGCCCAAGTGACCACAAATTAGATCCTTAATGAATGCCTTGCATTAGTGCTTGCACGCCAATTAATGAGAGGAAACAATGAATAGGAAAACAGACCAATTGAAATGTATCGAATTGAAATTCTGAAGATGTCTGGCAGACAGGCATTTTCGTCCCATCTGTCTCCTTTTCCGTCCAAGAAGGACCCCTGAATGACTGCGTTTTCTGCAGAACGGATAATGATTCACTGGGCTCTCAAGAGTACTTGATAATCATTCCATCTGGGATATGAGGCTGCTGCCCTGTCATCTCCCCATCACTCTTTCCCTTCCCTCCTCCTGCTTCACCCTCCTCTACCCTCATTCCTTTCCTCCATCTTTCCTTCTCTTCTCCCCCCCACAGATCCTAACTGATGACCAGTTCCTACGGGGGTGTCACAGTTAGTACCCGGGACCATCCCCAGTGCCTCTCCATTGCAGCCCAGCCATCACCACTCGGCCAGCCTTTGATTTAATACCAGCCTAAGTGTGAATAAATTCCTGTCATAGCCCATTAAGGGGGCCTTGGAGAGATCTGGCCTGTTATTAATTCTCCACAGCTCCTCTCTTTCTCTCTCCGTCTCTCCTCCTCTCTCGCCTTCCTCCTTCCCTCACTCTGTCCCTCGCTCGTACACACTCCCTCACTTTTCTTAATATCCTGTTAATTACAGCGTCCGTCCTCTTTATTCAAATGAGAAGGTGAGAAATTAAATGCAATGGATATTTGTAATTCCAAATAGGGGAAGGGTGAGGGGGGGAGGGGTAGCTGTTGTGGATAATGAATTCCAGTGGTATTGGCAGGTTAGCAGCGTTATCTGAAGAGCAGGCCAGGATCTGTGGAGGCCTGATGATAAACAAACAGAGACCTGGATGGTAATGAGACTCACTCGGAGGTACAGTTGAAGTCGGAAGTTTACATACACCTTAGCCAAATACATTTAAACTCCGTTTTTCCACAATTCCTGACATTTAATCCTAGTAAAAAAATCCCTGTTTTAGGTCAGTTAGGATCACCACTTTATTTTATAATGTGAAATGTAATAGTAGAGAATTATTTATTTCAGCTTTAATTTCTTTCATCACATTCCCAGTGGGACAGACGTTTACATACACTGAATTAGTATTTGGTAGCATTGCCTTTCAATTGTTTAACTTGCGTCAAACGTTTCAGGTAGCCTTCCACAAGCTTCCCACAATAAGTTGGGTGAATTTTGGCCCATTCCTCCTGACAGAGCTGGTGTAACTTAGTCAGGTTTGTAGGCCTCCTTGCTCGCACACGCTTTTTCAGTTCTGCCCACACATTTTCTATCGGATTGAGGTCAGGGCTTTGTGATGGCCACTCCAATACCTTGACTTTGTTGTCCTTAAGCCATTTTGCCACAACTTTGGAAGTATGCTTGGGGTCATTGTCCATTTGGAAGACCCATTTGCGACCAAGCTTTAACTTCCTGACTGATGTTTCGATGTTGCTTCAATATATCCACATAATTTTCCTTTCTCAGGATGCCATCTATTTTGTGAAGCGCACCTGTCCCTCCTGCAGCAAAGCATCCCCGCGACATGATGCTGCCACCCCGTGCTTCACGGTTGAGATGGTGTTCTTCTGCTTGCAAGCCTCCCCCTTTTTCCTCCAAACATAGCAATGTTCATTATGGCCAAAAAGTACTATCTTTGTCCCCATGTGCAGTTGCCAACCATAGTCTGGCTTTTTTAATGGTGATTTTGGAGTAGTGGCTTCTTCCTTGCTGAGTGGCCTTTCAGGTTATGTTGATGTAGGACTCATTTTATTGTGGATATAGATACATTTGTACCTGTTTCCTCCAGCATCTTCACAAGGTCCTTTGCTGTTGTTCTGGGATTGATTTGCACTTTTTGCACCAAAGGACATTCATCTCTAGGAGACAGAACGCGTCTTCTTCCTGAGCGGTATGACGGTCATGGTCCCATGGTGTTTATACTTGCGTACTATTGTTTGTACAGATGAACGTGGTACCTTCAGGCGTTTGGAAATTGCTCCCAAAGATGAACCAGACTTGTGGAGGTCTACAATTTTTTTTCTGAGGTCTTGGCTGATTTCTTTTGATTTTCCTATGATGTCAAGCAAAGAGGCACTGAGTTTGAAGATAGGCCTTGAAATACATCCACAGGTACATCTCCAATTGACTCAAATTATTTGAATTAGCCTATCAGAAGCTTCTAAAGCCATGACATAATTTTCTGGAATTTTCCAAGCTGTTTAAAGGCACAGTCAACTTAGTGTATGTAAACCTCTGACCCACTGGAATTGTGATACGGTGAATTATAAGTGAAATAATCTGTCTGTAAACAATTGTTGGAAAAATTACTTGTGGCAGGCACAAAGTAGATGTCCTAACTGACTTTCCAAAACTATAGTTTTTTAACAAGAAATGTGTGGAGTGGTTGAAAAACTAGGTTTAATGACTCCAACTGTATATGGATGGCTTCTGTCTCTCTCAACTACTCTCTCTCAGCTACTCTCTCTCAGCTACTCTCTCTCAGCTACTCTCTCTCAACTACTCTCTCTAAAATTCAAATTCAAGCTGCTTTATTGGCATGAAAAACATTGTTGTCAATATTGCCAAAGCAACAATGTATACAATATACATTGTAATTAAATTATAAACAATAACAATTAATAATAATGGTAGTAAATAATAATACAAAATGAAATACAAAAATAACAATAGTAGAAATGTAATAAATATAAAAGCTAAACATGCAAAATGAAACTACCGGTAACTAACTTATAGCTAAATAACTGTCATCTTCACCATTACATCAGTACTACAACTACCATCATCATTACCACTACTACCATCATTAAACTGCTATCATTACCATCACCCTACTACCCATACCACTACTATTTGGAATGATAAACAACAATGATAATAGAAATAATAGTAATAGCAATAATATAGCAATAATAGCAATAATACTAATAATAAGTAAGTATTTACTATGCAGATGTTATTATTCAGTGTCCCTCAGGCAAATACATATTTGGCTGCAAGAGGAGCCATTGCTCCTTTGCCCATGAGTATATTTAGTTTTCCCTCTGTGTTTAGTAAGTTAACATTTGGAATAAATGTAGTCATTTCTGTGAATAATAATCTATTGGTGAGGAATATTTCTCACAGTAAAGGAGAAAGGGCATCTCTGTTTCTACCTCCCCTGTCGTGCAGTGACCACATACATGCTCCTCTTTGGGTCGGTTTCTATTGCCAATTGGTGGTCACTCAGCCTGTACTTGGAAAGGATCTGTCTCTGCTCCGTATCTCTGACAGAGTAGAGATAATCAGCCCAATTCATATTCTCTGTTTAGGGTCAGATAGCAATTCAGTCAGCTTTGGGATATTGTTTCATTTTTCCAATGTTGTAAATGAGTCCTTTTGATTGGTTCATGGAATTCTTTCTTTTGAAGCAGTGCTGGTGTCAGCTTGGTTGGTGATGTCCAACACCAGCTGACTGAGAGGGCTCAGCTCTGGGGTTTGAAGTGCTTTAAATTGCAGACTTGAATTCGGACTTGAATTTAGATGTAGCAAAAAAAATTACAATATTTTCTGTATTTTCATTACCACTGGAAAGCGGCCCAATTCTGCCCTACATGCATTGGTGGATTTCTCTGGACTTGCAGAATTTTCTGGCATAAATCTGCATGTAGGGCTTCAATTGGATGTTTGTCCCACATTTTAAAGTCCAGTTTATTGAGTTGCCCCCAAACCTCACTTCCGTAAAGAGCTATTGGCAGGATTACACTGTCAAATATTTTGGTCCAAATTCTAATTGGGATGTTCTGCAGGCTTTTTCTTTGAGTGCATTCACTGCCATATTAAAGTTTCCTGATGCAGATATGGTCAGACCAAGGTATGTGTACTTTTAGTGTGTTCAATTATGGTGTTGTTCAGGGTGAATTTATATTTGTGTTTCTGACATCTGATTCCCCCCCAAAAAAACAGATTTTCATATTATTCTTTTTTATTGTACTGCCAGGGCCCAATTATGGCAATATTGCTCTAGAATATTAAGGTTCGGTTGAAGACCTTCTTTGGTTGGTGATAGAAGTACCAAGTCATTAGCATATAGCAGGTATTTTACCTCTGTGTCAAATAGTGCCTCAGACTACTGAGCCTCCGGGAGGCCCCCCATGTTGAAAAATTTAAGCACAGCATTTTGAAACTCGGTTGTGCTGTTTTTCAGCATTTCATTGCTGATGTTATCTAGACCACAAGCCGCCTTTGATTTAATAGATTTGAGCTTTTCATTTAGTTGTTTTGCTGCTTATGTTTTTAATTTGACATTTGTCTTAGGTGTTTTCTAATTGTTTTACATTCATTATCAAACCACTTTTCAGAAACATTTACTTTTTTTGTTTCTGATGTTGTATTTCTTTGGTTTTCTCCAATTTGGTTTTGATGCTGCTTTTTGGAATATGCAGTTGATGTTTTGAGTAGCCAAATTGACACCATCTTTATTGTTTTGGTATTGTGAGTTATTGAACAACTGTATATTTCAGTTCAATGTATCTCTCTGCACTGTTTGGAGCCCATCTGTACCATTGGTTTATGTTGTAGAGTTTATTGGGCAGTTTTTTTTAATGAATATTGCCGGTTAATTTCTTCAGAAACACGTTGATCTGACTGTGATCTGACAGTGAATGCACGAATGGAGGAGGGGTCAATGTCAGTGTCTCTCAACTACTTCCTCTCTCTCAACTACTTCCTCTCTCTCAACTACTTCTCTCTCAACTACTTCTCTCTCTCTCTCTACTACTCCCTCTCTCTCTCTCTCTCTCTCTACTACTCCCTCTCTCTCTCTACTACTCCCTCTCTCTCTCTCTCTCTCTACTACTCCCTCTCTCCACTACTCCCTCTCTCAACTACCTCCTCTCGACTACTTTCTCTCTCTCTCTCTCTCGACTACTCTCTCTCTCGACTACTCCCTCTCTCTACTACTCCCTCTCTCTACTACTCCCTCTCTCAACTACTCCCTCTCTCAACTACTCCCTCTCTCTCTACTACTCTCTCTCTCTCTCTACTACTCTCTCTCTCTCTCTCTACTACTCTCTCTCTCTCTCTCTCTACTACTCTCTCTCTCTCTCTCTACTACTCTCTCTCTCTACTACTCTCTCTCTCTCTCTCTACTACTCTCTCTCTCTCTCTACTACTCTCTCTCTCTCTCTACTACTCTCTCTCTCTCCTACTCTCTCTCTCTCCTACTCTCTCTCTCTCCTACTCTCTCTCTCTCTCTCTCTCTCTACTACTCCCTCTCTCTCTCTCTCCACTACTCCCTCTCTCCACTACTCCCTCTCTCCACTACTCCCTCTCTCCACTACTCCCTCTCTCCACTACTCCCTCTCTCCACTACTCCCTCTCTCCACTACTCCCTCTCTCCACTACTCCCTCTCTCCACTACTCCCTCTCTCAACTACTCCCTCTCTCAACTACTCCCTCTCTCAACTACTCCCTCTCTCAACTACTCCCTCTCTCCACTACTCCCTCTCTCCACTACTCCCTCTCTCAGCTACTCCCTCTCTCAACTACTCCCTCTCTCAACTATTCCCTCTCTCAACTACTCCCTCTCTCAACTACCTCCTCTCTCTCGACTACTTTCTCTCTCTCTCTCGACTACTTCCTCTCTCTCTCAACTACTTCCTCTCAACTACTTCCTCTCAACTACTTCCTCTCTTTCTCTGTCAACTACTTTCTCTGTCAACTACTTCCTCTCTCTCTCTACTACTCTCTCTCTCTCTCTCTACTCTCTCTCTCTCTACTACTCCCTCTCTCTCTCTCTCTACTACTCCCCCTCTCTCTCTCTCTACTTCTCTCCACTACTCCCTCTCTCAACTACTCCCTCTCTCAACTACTCCCTCTCTCAACTACTCCCTCTCTCAACTACCTCCTCTCTCTCTCTCTCTCGACTACTTTCTCTCTCTCTCTCTCTCTCTCTCTCTCTCTCTCTCTCGACTACTTCCTCTCTCTCTCGACTACTTCCTCTGTCAACTACTTCCTCTCAACTACTTCCTCTCTTTCTCTGTCAACTACTTTCTCTGTCAACTACTTCCTCTCTCTCAACTACCTCTCTCTCTCTCTCTCTCTCTCTCTACTACTCCCTCTCTCTCTCTCTCCACTACTCCCTCTCTCCACTACTCCCTCTCTCCACTACTCCCTCTCTCCACTACTCCCTCTCTCCACTACTCCCTCTCTCAACTACTCCCTCTCTCGACTACTTCCTCTCTCTCTCTCTCTCGACTACTTCCTCTCTCTCTCAACTACTTCCTCTGTCAACTACTTCCTCTCAACTACTTCCTCGCTCTCTCTCAACTACTCCCTTCAATTTACTTTATTGGCTTGACATAACAATGTACATATTGCCAAAGCTTTCTTTGGATATTTACAATATTAAGATAATAAGAATCAAAATTGACAACCCAACTCTCTGAACCTCAACCTCTCCCTCACTTTCTCTCAACTACTCCCTCGCTTTCTCTCAACTACTCCCTCGCTTTCTCTCAACTGCTCCCTCGCTTTCTCTCAACTGCTCCCTCGCTTTCTCTCAACTGCTCCCTCGCTTTCTCTCAACTGCTCCCTCGCTTTCTCTCAACTGCTCCCTCGCTTTCTCTCAACTGCTCCCTCGCTTTCTCTCAACTGCTCCCTCGCTTTCTCTCAACTGCTCCCTCGCTTTCTCTCAACTGCTCCCTCGCTTTCTCTCAACTGCTCCCTCGCTTTCTCTCAACTGCTCCCTCGCTTTCTCTCAACTGCTCCCTCGCTTTCTCTCAACTAATCCCTCGCTTTCTCTCAACTACTCCCTCGCTCTCTCTCATTTACTCCCTCGCTTTCTCTCAACTACTCCCTCGCTCTCTCTCAACTACTCCCTCGCTTTCTCTCAACCTCTCCCTCACTCTCTCAACCTCTCCCTCACTGTCTCAACCTCTCCCTCACTCTCTCAACCTCTCCCTCACTCTCTCAACCTCTCCCTCACTCTCTCAACCTCTCCCTCACTCTCAACGACTCCCTCACTCTCTCAACTACTCCCTCTCTCTCTCAACTACTCCTCTCTCTCTCTCAACTACTCCTCTGTCAACTACTCCTCTCTCAACTACTCCTCTCTCTCTCAACTTCTCTTGCTCTCTCTCAACTTCTCTCTCTCAACTACTCTCTCTCAACTACTCTCTCTCTCTCTCTCTCTTGGGCCAGCAACCGAAATGCAGTTAATCCCCAACAGCAACTTCTCCCGGGCTCTGATGATATGGCTGTTGGGTTAAATGCGGAAGACACGTTTCAGTTGAATGCATTCAGTTGTACGACTGACTAGGCATCCCCCTTTCTATCTCTCTCTCGCTACATGCATTAGCAGGCTGTTCACAGGAGGTGCACAAACCTCCATGTTATTATCAGGCTCATATGTAGCCCATTAGAGCAGCCAGGGGCTTTTTAATTGGTGAACAGGAGGTCAGAGGGGAAACGCAGTGCATCGCTTGTTGTTGAAGGATCAGAGTGCTGTGTTTGGAATGAGAAGGTTTTCCAGCAGTTTCTAGTGCTATTAATCTCGAGTGAATTCCCCAATTTTATTTTCAATTTTGTTAAACTGTTTAAGGAATTTGTAACCAAGTTGACTTGAGTTTTTTTTATTCTTCTCAAAGTGGGTTTGGATTCGTTAACTACAGCAAGGCTGGCTGAAAGTCTTACTGGTTAGAAAGAGGAAGGACTAGGCGAACAACTGTTTGCCTATCTTGACTTTGGTTACGCCACCAGGTTGACAGGTTCGGCTGCCGGAACACCGTGATTCCCACCTGTTAATAAATGGATCCTGTGAACTTTAGATCTGTTGTTGCGAAGAGTAAATGGAACCTTCTGGGCCGACAAAAACAAAAAAGGGACACTTTGCCACCACTCTCCCCAAACCCTGTTCTCGTTCCCCTTGCATAAGAGGAGCTAAAATAACATCTCCAGTCGGTTGAGACATTAAAGTAGAATTACACCGCCTTTTCATCCTCCCAGATTTCCGCCTGCCTCCTTTTTTTCTCTTCACGGTTGCGTATAAGATCTAGCCCAGATGCTGTAAGCCCCTGACAGCTGAGGCAGAGATGAAAGAGCCCGGGCTCGTTGGCACTGAGATGGAGGAGGGGGGGGGGGCATTACCGAGCAAATGCCAGCCTAAATCCCCTTACACCTGCGAGCTCTCCAAGCTAACCCTCTACATTTTAACTTTTTAGTCATTTAGCAGATGCTGTTATTGTCATGCAAAAGTCTGTCGGTCTCGCGGTAATTGACATATTTTACATCTCCAGGCCTCCACTCATACTAGTTGCTGATGCGCGCCTTTTGAACAAATCAATTTAATATACACCATCACAATAAATCCATTGTTTATTTTAGACAGGACTAAAGGAGAATGATGATATGAAGAAAATGTATTTCAGAAGAACAGAATATGACTTGGCCTACTGCATGTTATCTGTCTAAGCGCCGTGCCATGGGCTGTAGGCTCGTTTATTTAACAGACAAGATATGCTAATAACCCCCATGCCATTATTTTATAGTAAGAAGAATATCATTTAACTCACTGCTCTTGTGGCTGAATGGAAGGAAGCCCCCACAGCAATGTTCCAACATCTAGTGGGTGGAAAGCCTTCTCAGAAGAGTGGAGGCTGTTATAGCAGCAGAGAGGTGACCAACTCCATATTAATGCCCATGATTTTGGAATGAGATGTTCGATGAGCAAGTGTCCACATACTCTTGTTCATGTTGTGTATGTTCTTTTGCAACTCTGACTCTGCCGTAAGAGGGTTACTCCAGATGGGCAAGTTCCTTCCCTTTTGTTCTTATTGTTTCCCTACTGGATTCTTCTAAACCTATGATCTCTCTCTACTCTTCTCCCAATATCATTCGAAGAGATGATGGGGGGGGGGGGTTATCTAATGAGACTGGATGTTTAATTAAAAAAAAAAAAAAAATGATTTGAAGGCATCATCTGTATCATCGAACATCTTCCCTTCCCTCATGTCTCCACTGTCCCCTACTTTTCTGCCTGATCACTGTGCAAATGCTTTTATTTGAAGGAACTTGTCGTGGGCGCTTGGTATTGAACCCACAACTTTTGGAGTTTCTAGTTTCCTAGCACAATTCCCAGACCATTTGCACCATCTGAACCCTAATATACAAGCTAATCATCTCACAGGCCCCCCAATCGCAACAGGGCAGGTTTCTTCTTGTGCTTCTAATTTAATTATTGCTTATCAATTCACGCCCCGGGCACACAACCTACACTCTACCCTCATCAGCCTTCTCTGGCTTTGAATCCTAAACACAGCTTTCAAGATGGGATGAACTTTTCAACTCTGGGATTACACATTTTCTGTACTGAAAATACATGTATGCCCCTTTGACTGTAAAGTAACTTAAACGCTGATGTGAGAGTGGATCCCCTGGTTTTGAATACTTAACGTATTCCAAAGAACGCATTTGTAGTACAAGCGCTTAGGTCAGACGAAATGTGCCTACTCGCTGTTGTTCTGCGAGTCACGTTATCCAGCACAAAAACAGTTATACATCATATGCAATGGGCTGTGTTTGGCCCCGCCATTTGGTTTTAAAGAGAGGGTGTGAAATGGCAGTTTAGCCTTTGTGGCCCTCATATATAATCACAAAGCAGAGCCCAGTCAATACCGCTACCTGGCGGCAGGTCAAGTGCTGCAGAGGGCCGGGCAGGGTGAAGAAGGAAAAGAAAAGCAGCAGAATCAATGGGAACTGTTCTGGCACAGTCAGCTGACACTGCAAGCTTTCCAGCTCAGGGCTGAGGACATATTGAAAGGCGTGGTGTATGCAGAGGATGACAACATGGCCATTGTATTTCTGCCAGTGAGCAGTGGAAGGCGTTATCTTCCCCACCATACCTTGGGCCCTTGTCCTCCTGGGAGGCCCATGTCAGCTAGTGTACACTTGGGCAGTTAAACTTTCTGGCTTTTTTTTTAAGGGAGAGTTTATCAATTCAATGAAGGGAATTAACCCTTTACACTCGTGGAAATTGGCCTATATGGATAGGACAAAATGTAAACGTTTATTACGGAGGAAATAATAACCATGGTACCAATGGGCTCCCGAGTGGCGCAGCGGTCTAAGGCACTGCATCTCAGTGCTTGAGGCGTCACAACAGACACCCTGTTGCGAATCCAGTCTGTATCATAACCGGCCCTGATTGGGAGTCCCATAGTGCGGCCCAGCGTTGTCCGGGTCTGGCCGGTGTAGGCCATCATTGTAAATAGGAATTTGTTCTTAACTGACTTGCCTAGTTAAATAAAGGTGTTAAAAAAAAATCTTTTTAAAGATGACCTTTTGGAGAGGACACAACAGTTCACCTGAAACAAAACTTTAAATTAAACATTACTCTGTTGATTTGTATGTGCGTTTTACATCTACTGTTCTTTTCGCCACATCTGTTGATTACAAAGTCTAAAAATACTCTGAATACATTCAGTAACACGGTAAGAATATTCCTGGAACACGCGGGGTAGGTGCAACAAAGAACAGGAAGGCTGTTTATGCTCCCAATTCACCACTTTGTTTTAACAACGTTTCGATCCCAAACGGATTTCCGTCAGGTCAAAGAGATGGGAGTGCTCCCAACTCAAAAGATACACATTCCTCTTTACATGACGCATGGTGGGTGTGGAAACAATTCACTTTTGCCCATAGTCAACCATAATGAAGCATACGGGATTATATACATACAAATGGGTCCGAGTTATAACCTAGGCAACAGTATGACCATTGGCCGCGGTGGCCGTAGATATAATTAGTCACCTAATTCAAAAACAACTTGCGTACCTCTAATAATTTGATATCAATTAGATTGGCACATGTAGCAGATACAGAAAATCTAATATATACATATATACAAAATGCCATGTTCGGACAGGTAGCGTTCTCCTGGCATCCGCCAAACCCAGTATCTCCGCACCTCCTAGGAGCCTTAACATGTTCGATACCAATGTATGTCAGAGAGCTGATGTCGTGACGAGCCTCCATGAAATGCGCAGCCACAGGGCTTCTCTGATCAAGAGTCCTGATATTACTCCTGTGTTCTGCTATCCTTGTTTTCAGAGCTCAGTTAGTTTTTTCCTACACAGCATAGACCACAAATACACTTGATCATGTATACCACATTTGTTGGAGAATAAGTAATGACGCCCTTTAATCTTAATGGCCTTGCCCGCGATGGGGTGATTGAACGTTGTGCATTTGTTTTGTAAAGTTACACTGGGTACATCGGCCACATCTCTAATTACCATTCGGCTCATTGTCTAGGTAGGTGCTCTGTCACTCTGTACTACAGATCCTGCATATGTGAGACTGTACTGGCTTATGGGGAGACTCTTTTTCAGGGGTACAGGGTGGAAGCTATTTTCGCGTAACAGGGAATTCCTGCTGTTTGGCTTCCCGTATAGGTCCGCATTAAAACTACCCCCTCTCCCTCTATATCAAAATGTCCAGAATACTTGTTTCATGCACACCAAAGGTGATCGTGAATTTCAGAGGTTCAGTATTGATGGAGTGGAATGTATAAAGTTTGCTGTGCCCTAAAATAGAAGGAATGTCATCAATTAAGTGTTTCCAGAGCTTGATATGGTGCAAGAATGGATTGTTAGGGCTGAAAATCACATTCTATTTGAACAACCCCAAATACAGATTGGCATAATTCAGTGCCATTTGACTCTTATTACATAATTTTACTCTCTTGTTTGTGACAGAATCGGTCTTATGTAGCAAAATTTGAAATTGTGTGTTTTTTTTTACATTGAATAAAAGTAGAGACAGAAAATTGTATATCATACACTGCAGTTGAGGAACAATGAGAAAGTAATTCTGCTTTGAAACTTGTAACCTCACTTTTGAGAAAATGTTCCTTGAATGTTTTGGTACCTACTGGAGAGCTCTTCTTTGTCTACACTCTCTTAAGCCTTAGCCCCGCCCAACTATTTAAGGATTCACATGTACTAAACAACCAAAGATTTCAAGACTAAATGCTGGTTTATACTACGGGTGTATTCGTACATTGGAGTGCCAGAGTGCGTTCTGGGCATTTTGTAAATTTAGAGCGTTGTCAGATTGTCTGTTCGTAAATGTTGAGTGTTTCGCTCTCGGAGCGTTCAGAATACACACTGGACGTTCTGACCGCGGAGTTGGGTTGATCCGAGTGTTCTGACCTAACCGCAGCAGTCAAGCGCCCAAGCTAACTGGCTAATGTTGGCTAGCTTGCTAGCTACTTCCAGACATAACAGCGAGAACAGCTCACTCTGACCGTTTTAGTAGCCCTAGCAGAGCTGATTAGGCTGTTTTTATGTTATCTAGAGCTTTAGTGACTAACTGTGCGGCTGGCAACAATTTAATTATGCTTTTATGCCAATACCGGCCATGTTCAACGGCATTGAGCCTTCGTAAATGTATCAGTTAGTTACCAGCTATGTCTATCGACAGTTGTCATGAACATTCTATTGAAATGGTTACTTGCATAGTGGAGTCTTTGGATTAGACATGTGGCTAGATAGCTAAACAATGAACCATAATCCCAACTCATAACGTTACTACCCTGCATGAATCTGCAGGTAGCAAGCCAACCAGGTTCAATGTTAGCTAGCTAACATTAGGCTATAACTAGCAATGCAAATGGCTCTGAGATATGAATATTAATACACAGATCATACATGTAACGTTAGCTAGCGAGCCAGCCAGAAAATGTATTTGACAAAATTAGAAACATGTAATATCTTGAAAATGTAGCTAGCCAGACTATCTATCTTGTTCTCTTTTTGACTCCCTCTGCATATTTGCAACCAAGGCCAGAATGTTCTCCATCTCTTATCAGCTTATCATACTCTAATTCCCCCGGGCCTTCCACTGATTTCAAAACTCGGTCCTCCAGGAAGTGGAGAGCAACACTTTGATATCTTAAAAAAAAGCTGCGTTAGAAAGGATTACCGACAAATACTGACCAGCTCATAGACAGAAGTGGGCAACATGGCAGACCAATCATAACTCATCTCTTGGCATGTCCAGCCAGTCCATTATCTCAGCCTATCATGGTTAGCAGGAAGGTTCCTGTCTTTTTTCATGGCTAAACCAACTAGTCATTTAAAAAAATGATTTGTATTTATAGATGGCATACAAGTTTGTTATTAAGGCACATGAATGTTCACATGTTCCAGAATGCATTTCTGCCAAAGAATGCATTTGATTGAAAAAAAAGTTTACATTCAAATGGCTCTCCTGTGAAGTAGTGACAAGCGCCTAGTTTCCTGAAACGAGTCACATTTTATTAGATAGCAATGAAATTATAAGTATCTAAAGGAAATACCCTTATTTATACAGCAAATAAGGGTGTTATTGCCATCAAAGAAGGTGAATGATGTGCATTTTATAATGCTTATATTGCTCGTTCATGCGTGAACAGTTTTGTGACATGTCTGATTTTATAACAGGAAACATGCCTATATATGGCACACGCAGATATTTAGTGTGAAATGTACACAATGATTAGGAATGAGGCCCCTGGACATTTTGATAAAAAGGGAGGGGGGTGGTTTTAACACAGACCTATGCAGGAAGCCGACGGACCGGAATTCCCTGTTACCCAGAGATAACTTCCACCCTACCCCCCTGAAAAAGAGCCTCCCAATCAGCCAATACAGTCGCATAATGCAGCGTCTGGGGCACACAGAGGGACTATGACAAACAAGCGCACTGTCTGGATGAACGCTTTAGACTCCGGGGTTACCCCGAGGAATGGCTGTATGACACACAGGACTGTTACAAAAATATGACCCAGGATGACATCCTCACTCACAAACCACCCTCTGACCAACAAGTCCAATGCTTCCTTCAATACTCCCCCCTCGGCAAACAGTTCAACCATATCATAAAAAATAAAAAACCGCTGTCACATCTTGAGCACAACTGGAAAAGATGTTTAAAAGAACCCCCGCAGGTAGTCTTTAGACACACCTCCAACTTCAGTCAAAGAGTGGGGAGGTCTGTTGGCCTCTTCTACCGGTGCCACTTAGCACCTACCTAGACAATGTGTCGGGACGGTAATTAGAGATGTACCCAGTGTAACTTTACGAACAAATGCACAACGTTCAATCACCCCATCGCGGGCAAGGCCATTAAGATTAAAGGGCGTCATTACTTATTCTCCAACAAATGTGGTATACCTGATCAAGTGTATTTGTGGTCTATGCTATGTAGGAAAAACTAACTGAGCTCTGCAAACAAGGATAGCAGAATACAGGAGTAATATCAGGACTCTTGATCAGAGAAGCCCTGTGGCTGCGCATTTCATGGAGGCTCGTCACGACATCAGCTCTCTGACATACATTGGTATCGAACATGTTAAGGCTCCTAGGTGGGGTGCAGATACTAAAAACAGACCCGCAGTCATGAGTCATGACCACACTAAAATTCCATGTGACCATTGAGTCACGGTAATTTCCTTTTATATACTCTGGACATGCGTCGGTAGTACCCAACTTGCTAACTACCATTAGGGCCGAATGGCCTGGTACTCAGGGTTCTATTGTCCCTCTAACTAACTACTCTGGCATCAATATAAATGCTATCGAAAATCACATCAAACAATTGTAATTCAAACAGTAGACCCATCATACTTTTAAAACTCACCTCACTGATGATCAATTTGCGAGAAAGAAGTTCAACAGCAGGTTGAAACAGTGTAAAACATGGTTGTTTGTGGATGTTGTTTCAACGCCTAACAACAAAATGGACAGCGCTTTCTAAGGTGATGATTAATTCAAAACACCCATATGCATATTAGAACTTATGCATATGCATAGCCTTATGAGCCCAAACACAAGAGAAAATATATATATTTATCCTACTACTGCATATTATGCATGGCAAAACAAAAAAAACTAATTTAAGATGTCTTTGGTACATAATTGGTCTAGCCTATACACCAAAATTAAACAGTTGTGTAATCGCCTTTTAGTGTGGACTGTATTATGTTGCATACTGGATGGACTGATTACCTTATGCTACACTCCAAAATCCATGAGTCTGGTAGAGAATTTATAGTCGATGCTGTCGGTTCATTGATTGTGCATGGCGGATTACAGTTAGTTTACAATAAGTGAATTTGTATTTGATTTTGAATAGCCTAGTATTTTTTTTATATTTTCAGAATGAATTGAGTGACACTTTACCTTCAGCTATACAGAATCTCGCCACCATCCATCTCCCATTTTCTGTCCATTATTCTTTTCTTGGGTGCGCAGAAAGGCTCTCAACAGTTTAGTGAAATATGTTTCGTTGCGAAAGCATGTCACTATTGATATTCCCGAACAGCTTTCATGAAGCACTGGGTAGCTGCGGGAACAAGGTTTGAGAGCCCATGGCATACAGAGTTTGGGCAGAATATCACCTGTCGAGCAGTGAGAGCATACTCCTCAAACAGTGGTTGATGTGGGGAGGGAAATAAGTGTTCTTTATATTTATTTATCAGCTGCTCATGTTAAACACAGCTCCGCTATAAAACCGAAGTAGCCTATAAAACAGACTGGAGGGGGAAGCGCACGGCCTCCTTTCCATATTTGAGTGCACACAGATGACATGTATTTTCCATCCCTGCCCCTGTTCCTGCCCATTTGATGATGGCCATTCTAAATCAAAACTAATTTGACATATTAGTAAAGATTAAATTGAGAATAGTCTGATGGGTGATAATAGGATCACTTGATGAGAGAACAGCTGTGCAGCCCGAGACAAGAAACTGAGCTTTTCTTTTTTGCCACTTATTCAAATGATCAATAGCCTATCGTCGCACCATGCAGCCCATATATGTTTTGATTTCTAAACACATTCTAAGGTGTGTATCATTCACAACTAAAGTCGCCAAATAACTCTACATCTAGCATATAGGACCCGTTTCAAAACCACTTTTACACTCCAACATAGTCACTTCATATGCGCACTCACTGAAAAAATATCAAGTTCAATTATATTCTTACTTTAAAATCAGATCAAATAAATAATGGAACAGGACATGCCGACGGTTTATGGTAGGTGCAGCATAAGAACAAAAAAAGGACAAGGGTTTGAGCGAGAGGACTAAATGATGTCTCCATGTGGCCACACACCTCTCCAAAGTGTGCACAGTTCTTAACTAGGCTGCTGTCAACTCCAAAGCACACTTACTATCAGAAGGCTGCTGGCTTACCACCTCAGTTCAGTTCTTACTGCTTACTGAGGGACCTGCCTAACTCTCACTACACAATAGACCTCTACAAAAGTCTGTGGTGGCACTAGATAGTCCACGCAGCATAAAGATGAACCTATAAAGAAAGTGTCATGAGTTCAACTCCCACTTTTTTTTTTCATGACCAACTCCTTTCTTGACAATGGCACGCACACCCAACGGCATGCCCAAAAGAACACCGACGACGACTGAAGATTGTAGCTATGTTTGGTGGAAATGTGAGATGGCGTTTGAATGGGTCTTTGACAAGCTCAGAACTGACTCATCCTCGGCTGCCAATGAAAGCGAGGAAGCACTGATAGATTATGGAGGAGGGTGCTCTCGCAGCAATATGAGAACACTCTTCTCCTTTTCTTTCCTCTCTCCTCTCCAACTGCCTAATCCCCTCGCCTCACTCACAGACAACTTACACTTGTAATTCCCAGCCAGATCCAACCGGAGTGAAAGCAGCGGTTTTGAATAGCCAGCGACAGGGCGGATTAGCCAAGCGAAATCCAGACTGAAGGCACGTTTTTTTTTTTTTTTTGCATGACTCGCTATTCTTGACTTTGGCCGGCAACTTTAAAGCCGTTGGTCAGTTATCGTCGAAATCCGCTCAATTATAAAGCTGCCGGGTTCTGAAAGGGTGGCGGTCGATATTTTTAATTGTAGAAGAAACAGAAAAAGGAGGAATCTCTAATCTATTGGTATGATATCATAACAAGATTAGTTTTCGTCTAATCATTCAAAAAACCCTGAATGTCTAATGGGACAAACATCCAACAATCAATGAACACAGAAATGTCAATTATGTAAGATAATAGACTGTCTGTACTTTCGGGACTGTTTGAAAGTAATAGAAATTACAGTGTAAGGGTGGCTGAGATGTTATTTCCAAAATTTGCTCTTAGAACTCTATCACTCTTTGGCGTATTTGAATGAACCAGAATTTTTACACGAAGACGGTTTGATCAAAAAGCCTTACGTCTCTCACCCCATTATTGAGGACGGCTCCTTTTGATATCATTTCCAGATGAGGGTTGAAGAGAATCAGATGAAGGGAACTGAGCGAGAGAGAGGAACATCCCCAACGCTTCGGCCTCTACGTTCACTCAGTCCACAGAGTTCTATATGATAAGCCATCGCCTCTCCGATAGCTCTCGCACTCCTTCCAATTGTTCTCCTTTAAAGGTGTGACTAATGACGAAGTCATTCCGTTTTAAATCTAACCGTCCCTCAGATATGCATATCCCCTTTGTCTGTTTGCTTTTTTTTAACACACTGATTCGACTTGAGAGGAACCCTTTCAAGTCAGACTAAGAAAGGAGAAGATCACAGAAGCTGTCAAGATAAAAGTTCTGGGTATTAATGAGTAATGGATATCATCTTGAAATCGCTCTTCTCTCACTCAGCAGATTTGGAAGGACAAAGATAAAGTACATATGAGAGGAGATATGCTGACATGAGAATTGCCGGTGCCCTGGAGCATTCCAACATCTGCCCGAGCGAAACCGTCTCTCTGTCCTCTGCCCAGGTGTGCCATGAAAGCAGGATCTTCTCGGCAGTTGGCTGTCACTCGTCACGTTCACCTCACAGCCCTGGAAACACTTTCATCCCCCCCATCTCATCTTCCCCCATACCACAGCTGGCTGTCATGGGAAAGAGGAAACAACTATAACAGTAACCTGCGTGCACGTACACTCGTCTGTCAGCTCACTGTAGTGTACTGTATCAAGCTGTGCCTATGCTAGCTCAGGTAGGCCTATTGTCTGTGGAAGGCCTCTACAGACGGCAGCTGAAAACGCAATTCTGTGTTTACTTTCATGATTTGTTGACCAGCCACCCTGCTGCACCCTACACAATGTCAAAAGGAATGAATGTGAATGAAAACGGTCTTGAGTGGCAGGCAAGGAAATGAGAGAGCGCATCCCCAGGATCCCTGAAGTGAGTGAGGGAGTTGGACCCTGTGGCGGAAGGCAGGCTAGGCTGTCAGAGGAGAGGAAAGCATGGCTGTTCTCTCAGATTTGACCAACCAGTCAGAACCATCACTTTCCATCAGCAGTGGGATCGTTCGTAGACCTGCAGCTCTGAAATATGTGTTAAAAACATATTCCACTGTCTTCCGTTTTTCTCCCAACGGAAGACTTGTTGTGTGAGTCTCATGACTGAACTGAAATTCCAAAGATTTACTGATAAATCTCAACTCATTGAGGATAAAGAACATATTTTATTTAGTCACTGGTGGGGTTAATGAGGTACATCCCATATAGTACAGTACACACTCCTCCCTCCCAGTGACTCATAGTGAAAGGCTGGTGGCAAAAGAGAGAGAAGAACCCCCTAGAGACACACTGGAACTGTTCCAAATGTTCCACTCCGGAATATCTTCCAAGGACAATCAGATAAATAGTTTATATTAAGAGGGGCTGTGTGAAATCGATTGCTGAAGGTGTTATCTGCGCTCGCAATTAGTGGCTGGTAATTAGTCACGGTTAAAGGAGCATTAGAGAGCGCAAAATGGATTTCATCTTAATATACAGTGCCGTGAAAAAGTATTGCCCTCTTTCTGATTTTCTCTATTTTTGCTAATGTTTGATACTGAATGTTATCCGATCTTCAACCAAAACCTAATATTAAATAAAGAGAACCTGAGTTTATAAATAACAAAAAGTTACATAACTTTGTTATTTAAATAAATAACGTAAGTAATTGCCCACTTGCACTCAATTACTGGTTGTGCCATCGTTTAGCTGCAATGACTACCACCAAATGCTTCCTGTAGTTGTAAATCAGTCTCCCACATCGCTGTGGAGGAATTTTGGCCCACTCTTGCATGCAGAACTGCTTTAACTCAGCGACATTTGTGGGTTTTGAATCATGAACTGCTCGTTTTAAGTCTTGCCACAACATCTCAATTGGGATTAGGTCTCGACTTTGACTAAGCCATTCCAAAACTTGTTGCTTTTTAACCATTTTCATTTAGACTTTGATTGTATGTTTTGGATCATGACCCAGCTGCGCTTCAGTTTCAGCTCCTGACATTCCCTGACATTCTCCAATACAGATCAGAATTTATTGTTCCTTCTATTAAGGCAATTCGTCCAGTTCCTGTGGCAGTAAAGCATCCCCAAATCATCACACTACTACCACCATGCTGGAATGAGGTTCTTACTGTGAAATGCGGTGTTCTGGTTTTTCACCAGGCATAAATGGGACCCATGTTATCCAAAAAAGTTTTACTTTTGACTCATTTGTCCATAGAACATTCTTCAAGAGTCTTGATGATCATCCAGGTTAATTCTGTTCTGCATCAGAGAATTCTACAGGAGAATGTCAGACCATCCGCCTCTGAGCTGAAGCGCAGTTGGGTCATGCAGAAAGACAATGATCCAAAACATACAATCAAGTCTAAATGAAAATGGTTAAAAAGCAAGACATTTTAAGTTTTGGAATGGCCTAGTCAAAGTCCAGACCTAATCCCAATTGAGATGTTGTGGCAAGACTTAAAACGAGCAGTTCATGATTCAAAACCCACAAATATCGCTGAGGTAAAGCAGTTCTGCATGCAAGAGTGGGCCAAAATTCCTCCACAGTGACGTGAGAGACTGATTTACAATGACAGGAATAATTTGGTTGCAGTCATTGCCGCTAAAGGTGGCAATTACTTTTTCACACAGGGGAATTGGATGTTGCATAACTTAAAATACAAAAATATGCAAAAAATCACAAAGGGGCAATACTTTTTCACAGCACTGTATTGGCACTGAACTGCAGATACAGTAGCTCCTGAGTGTATCTCTCCCCATGCTATCTTCTGATAGCTAGTCCGACCACTGTGGCTAGGTAGACTTCTCCAATGCTGGTGCTAGGGCCTGACTTAAGTCCTATAAGGACACTGTTGGCAGGTGTGCTTTTGGAGCAGCTTAGACTCTGCCATTATTTGTTTGTGCCTAAACCTCAGCAATAAGGCACTTGAGTAAACCGCAGCTGTTGACTAAGATTGGACTTGTGTATTCAAAGGTAATCTTCAGTCAACTGTCTGAGTGATTGACTTTGCCCTGTTGGGTTGTGTACTAAACCTGTGAGTTAGGGCAAGATGTGTTAGTTTAGAGATTAAACTACTGCAGGGATTGATCATGTCAGCCAATCAGCTCTCCTAGTTGAAAAAGAAAAAGAAAATCCTCCCATGAAAAACGACCGTATGTTCTTTCAGTTGAGGCTCTTGAACCTAATGCCCCTTCCAAAGCTTTTCAAAAGGCATCTTATCAACCAACCACCACTGTGTAAATACTTATGTGACTACGGCTTGTTTGATCGACTCTGACAATGTGATTTCATGTGCTTTATTACAGAAGCTCAAACAGAAGAACCAACAGCTGAAGCAGATAATGGACCAGCTCCGAAACCTCATCTGGGAGATAAACTCCATGCTGGCTGTTAGGAATTGAATGCCAAACACGGCGACACAGAGGGCGTGCATACACACACACACACCACCGACTGGAAGATATGGCTATTAACTGGATAAGTGACAGGGTCCCTCTAAGGTGGCACTTAAGAAATACAGGCTTTCACAATATACCACTCTTTCCCACAAGACGAGTTGGGAGAGAAGAGGGGGAAGAAAGCAAAGAAGAATGAAGATAAGTCATGCAATGGGGAAATGCTGATATACACCAATTTATTAGGCACACCCATTTAGTACTGGGATCAGACTGGTCATCTGCTGCAATAGCCCCATCCATGACAAGGACCAACGAGTTGTGTGTCCTGAGATGCCGTTCTGCGCCATTATTTGTTTGTAGCCCACTTGTTAACTTGCATGAGTCTTGCCATTCTCCTTCGACCTCTCTCATCCACGAGCTGTTTTCGCCCACAGGACTGCCGCTGATTGTTTTTTATTTTATTTGTCGCACCGTTCTCGGTAAACCCTAGACACGGTCGTTTGTGAAAATCCCAGGAGAGCGGCAGTTTCTAAGATACTGCATCCGGCATGCTTGGCACCGACGATCATTCCATGCTCAAAGTTGATTAGGTCACTCCTTTTGCCCATTCTAACATTCAATCGCACAGTAATCGAATACCTCGATGCCCCTCTGCCTGCTTTATACAGCAAGCCACGTGACTCACTCTCTTTAGGAGCGATCCATGTGTGTGAACGGGATGTTTTACCTAATACACTGGCCGGTGAGTGTAGTTATCGCCTACAATATGGTTGAGGACTTTCAGAGTTGTGGTTTGAAAGACCATAGTCATGGCTTTCAGTAGAATTCAAATCAACTGTTGATTTATTGTAGGCACTAGGTATAAATGCAGGACAATATGTAGTCAATCGTACAACATTTTATATATTTAATCTCTATCCCAAAATATGACAAATACTCAGATTACCCATTTAAAGGGGTTTTGATGTTCTATTTCCCTCAAGATGTTTTTATACATTCCTTAACCATTTTAGCTAAAAGGAGGGCAACATTTGTGAAGGAGAGCACAGACATGTAAAAAAATACTAGGGCACATTGTTGAAAATAAGTTTCAAATTAAATCACTGCCAGATTGAGGTTTGCATTATTTTTACTGGACTTTTTATGATCATCACAATGTCTCATTAACTTTTGCAATTCTATGGCGCTATAAATCCTGCTGTGATTTAGGCCACTGTTTCTTTCTGTTCTATTTTTAGATCTGTGTTCTCACTGCTCACGAGGACCGTTAGATCAGGTCTCTTTGTGGTCTTTTTGGATTGTCCCCAGGCTTTAAAAGTAATTTAAAAAAAATTACGCCCAGAAACAGTGCCGGCCCAGCCAATAAGCGACATAAACAACTTAGTAGGGCCCCGCGGCCACTGGGGCCCCCTGACCCTTTGATTGAATCCTGGTGTTATTATACTGATGATTTGTCGGACCAGAGGGTTTCGTTACGTACAGTGCATTCGGAAAGTAAAGACCCCTTCACTTTTTCCACATTCTATTACAACCTTATTCTAAAATTGATTAAAATGTTTTTCCCTTCATCAATCTACACACAATACCCAATAATGACAAAGCAAAAACAGGTTTAGAAATTTCAGCAATATTACAAAGAAAAAAACAAATCACATTCACATTCAGACCCTTTACTCAGTACTTTGTTGAAGCACCTTTGGCAGCGATTACAGCCTCGAGTCTTCTTGGGCATGATGCTACAAGCTTGGCACACCTGTATTTGGGGAGCTTCTCCCATTCCTTTCTGCAAATCCTCTCAAGCTCTGTCAGGCTGGATGGGGAGCGTCACTGCATAGCTATTTTCAGGTCAGATATGTTGGATCGGATTCAAGTCCGGGCTCTGGCTGGGCCACTCAAGGACATTCAGACTTTTCCAGAAGCCACTCCTATGTTGTCTTGGCTGTGTGCTTAGGGTCATTGTCCTGGTTGACATTCGTGAACATTCGCCCCAGTCTGAGGTCCTGAGCACTATGGAGCAGGTTTTCATCAAGGATCTCTGTACTTTGCTCCGTTCATCTTTCCCTCGATCCTGACTAGTCTCTCAGTCTCTGCCTCTGAAAAACATCCCACAGCATGATACTGTCACCACCAAGCTTCACCGTATGGATGGTATTGGCCAAGGCGTGACGTGACGCTTGTTCTTGAGGACCTTCAATTCTAAATAAAAAATGTTGGTACCCTTCCGCATGTCTGTGCCTAGACACAATCTTGTTTTAGAGCTCTACGGACAATTCCTTCAACCTCATGGCTTGGATTTTGCTCTGACAACTGTGGGACCTTGTATAGACAGGTGTGTGCCTTTCCAAATCATGTCCAATCAATTTAATTTACCGCAGGTGGACTCCAATTAAGTTGTAGAAACATCTCAAGGATGATCCATGGAAACAGGATGCACCTGAGCTCAATTGAGTGTTTTTGTTTTGTCATTATGGGTATTGTGTGTAGATTGATGAGGACAATGTTTTATTTAATCCATTTTAGAATAAGGCTGTAACATAAAATTGTGGAAAAAGTCAAGGGGTCTGAATACATTCCCGAATGCAGTGTAGGTGATGGTTTCTACGGTTGTAGCTGGATGGAGTAGGCCTACAGCTCCATCTGGTTGTTGACAACGGTTTCATTTTAGCTAAGCCTAACCCTTTTCCTAACCTTAACCTCAGGTTGGATTCAATCTGTATCGTGGAAGATCTGCGTTACAATGTAAAGGTAATTTCCAATTAGGTCGACATATGCAGCATTTACCGTGAATGCACTCCCTGCAAACGCTATAACACAGATCTCCCGCAATACAGATTGAATCCAACCCCTCATTCTCCTAACCTGCTACGTAAACAAACCATCAGTCTCGACAAATCATTAGCATCACATCGGCCTCAATCATGTTCTGAGGGAAGCGCCGTCTTGAGCAGAACTAATGTGATTGGTTGGATGAAAGTAGGTGGTTAAAAATAGGTTGGAGGCATTACATGCGTGTTGCGACCCGCTCGGTTGCCAGTTCAAATCAAGATTACGACTTTTGTTTTCCAACCTTACCGAACATTCTTAACTAATTACATTTCTAATCTATTACCTTTCAACATTTCACTGAATAGCTTTAAATATGTGAAAACACCAGAGCATTAAATAACTTCCAGTCAGGAATGTAAGGTAGGTAGCTTCTTACTCCCAAGTAGTCTTCTTTACAATCAGTCAGTAAGCCCATGTTGGCTAAAATGTTTTAGGTTGCTAGGTAAGTTAGTCTAGCCAGATAGCCAGAGATTACGATAAATAATTAAGATGGTTGGGGTCATATCCAAGTTGTGTTATGAGGTTATTGTCCTCAGGCAAATGTTAGAGGACATAGTATGCAACTCCATCCCAAATTTCACACTGTTCCCTATATAGTGTACTACTTTTGACCAGAGCGCATGGGTCTCCGGTCAAAAGCAGTGCATTTCGTAAGGGATATGGTGTCATTTGGGAAGCAGAATAGGGAGGAAAGCAAAGACACTCCTTCCACAGAATAAGAATCAATCGCTGGATAGTGGATCATGATTTATTTTCACAAACCAGGTTTCCAGCCAAACTTTATGCTTGTAAAAGTACGGTACAAGGGGGTAACCCCCCTGTAATTCACATTAAGACCACAAGATGTCACCAAATTATTTTCCTTGTCGTCACTGCTCTTGCTCAACAAACATGTCCTGTGTCATCACAACTTTGAGATATTTCAAAATGATTGTGGTAAATTTGTAATTTTTTTGCTATTTTCAAAATGTTGTAGATATATTCCAATAAAACTTTTTTTTAAATGAGATACACAAGTAGGAAAGCCTTATCAAATCGAATTTTATTTGTCACATGGTTAGCAGATGTTAATGCGAGTGTAGCGAAATGCTTGTGCTTCTAGTTCAGACAATACAGTAATAACCAACAAGTAATCTAGCTAACAATTCCAAAACTACCACCTTATACACACAAGCCTTATGCTAAATAATCCACTTGTTTAGAGAGAAATGTAGGTCATTTATATTTAGTAAAGGGGGTAGCTGGCCCCTGGGGGCTAGTTTCCCCTTTATGGTTATGAATGTGTTTCTACCTGTCATTTAGACAATGACTAGCCCAGTTAGTAAAGTTGCTAGCTAGCATAAACTAGTGCTATCAGTAAATGCTAGTCAGCATAAGGTGCTAGGAGTGCTAGCTAGCAACCTTACTACCAGATTGTCTGAGGTAAAATACATTAAAAAGATAACGTAACTTATTTGCAGTTAGAAATGTTTACACTAGTGACTGATAGCGTTACATTTAATGTCACTTTATACCCTTTTATGTATTTTACACTGCATTTTGTCACATAGCTTGCTATGTTTTTAAGAGAGAGCTTTTCAATTGGCATCTATTCCCCCTTTTTTCAGTCACAGGTGGGGACTGGATTAGGTGTGAGCAGTGCAAGAGGTGGGCACCAATTTGACTGGGGATAGCTTTATTTGTGACCTATGTACAAATTAGAATTGTGCAATTAGTATCAATGTTACACTGAATTGAGTTAAGTTGTTATTAAATGTTATATTCCATTCCAAATGTCGACAAAATACCCTAAACAATGTGGGATCTTTTTGTGTCGGTAAAATAAATTATGCTAGAAATGTCCGTGGAAATGCTTGTGCGCAAATATTGATATAATAACCCATCATGTCAAAGTAACGCGATGACATGTGTAGTCCTCCCACTACGACTCGTCCGGGAAAGCATGCTGTTTATTAGGATACAGATCAAATAATTAATTTCACAGGGTGGTGAAAATGCAAGGTGATGAGCTTGATGCACCTTTGCAATAAATCAAGGATTTTATTCTGGTGACATGATCAAAAAATGAAACAGCCCTTTTTCAGGACCCTGTCTTTCAACGATAATTTGTAAAAATCCAAACACCGTTCCCAATGCTTGTTCAATGAACCATAAGCAATGAATGAACATGCACCTGTGGAACGGTCGTTAAGACACTAACAGCTTAGGCAATTAAGGTCACAATTATGAAAACTTAGGACACTAAAGAGGCCTTTCTACTGACTCTGAAAAACACCAAAAGAAAGATGCCCAGGGTCCCCCTGCTCATCTGCGTGAACGTGCCTTAAGCAAGGAGGCATACTGTGAGACGCCCAAGACAGCGCTAGAGGGAGACAGAACGGACAGCTGATCGTCCTCGCAGTGGCAGACCACGTGTAACAACATCTGCACAGGATCGGTACATCCGAACATCATACCTGCGGAACAGGTGCAGGATGGCAACAACTGCCCAAGTTACACCAGGAACGCACAATCCCTCCATCAGTGCTCAGATTGTCTGCAATAGGCTGAGAGAAGCTGGACTGAGGGCTTGTCAGCCTGTTGTAAGGCAGGTTCTCACCAGACATCACCGGCAACAACGTCACCTATGGGCACAAACACACCGTCGCAGGACTGGCAAAAAATGCTCTTCACTGACGAGTCTCGGTTTTGTCTCACCAGGGGTGATTGTCAGATTCGCTTTTATCGTCGAAGGAATGAGCGTTACACCGAGGCCTGTACTCTGGAGCGGGATCAATTTGGAGGGTCCGTCATGGTCTGGGGCGGTGTGTCACAGCATCATCGGACTGAGCTTGTTGTCATTGCAGGCAATCTCAACGCTGCGCATTACAGGGAAGACATCGTCCTCCCTCAAGTGGTACCCTTCCTGCAGGCTCATCCTGACATGACCCTCCAGCATGACAATGCCACCAGCCATACTGCTCGTTCTGTGCGTGATTTCCTGCAAGACAGGAATGTCAGTGTTCTGCCATGGCCAGCGAAGAGCCCGGATCTCAATCCCATTGAGCACGTCTGGGACCTGTTGGATCGGAGGGTGAGGGCTAGGATTTTTATACCTACAGGGGTCATAAAATGATACGACAATCTTAAAACAATTCCATGTTAGCTTAGTAGATATTGCAATCCGAGGGGTTTTAAACCCCCAAAAATGTGCCTTGTCCATTCTGTAATGTAACTCGACATTACTATGTTTAGCAGTAGGCTAGACATCGTCTCAAAGCAATAAACAGTCACGCATCAATGATCAAAAGTTTCTTTTTAATTATAAATCATTCTTACAAAAATTGGCATGTTTCTATTTCATTTACCTCTATAAAAGTCATTTGTTAATTACAAGGTAGGCAGGAGGAAGGCATCAGGACAGCTGGGAGCAAAATAAGTCATAAAAAAAACCTAAAAATCTTGTCTGTCTGATACAGCCAAGTACTGATAAATAATTCCATAGAAGTGGTCATGCAGGTGCGTTGTCGGCCATCACCACAGTTGAATATCCGACAGAAGAGTGGTCAAGAATGAATGAAAGCGGTGCTAAATCTCCAGTGTACGTCCAGTTGAACGAGAGCCCTGTATGGCCCTCCTCTTCTGACTGACAGTTCAAATGGCAGTTTGTTACCATGAGCTCAAAATCCAAAATTTGATTGAAAAAAAAAAACTACAAATCACAGACAGAACCATCCTGCACATCCAACCACACTGATACAGATGCCATGCATTGATAAACCATATAATGTCTGGTATCCTATGGTTTTATGGAAGGACATGTTTAAAATGAGAGTTGTTATACATTTGTACCAGATATGACAGTCAAGAGAATTGCCAGTTTTCCCCAAAACTATCAATGAGTATGCAGATGTGGACAGTGACAACAAAAAAAACATGGTGAATCTAAAATACACTGTAGCAACAACCGAAAACCCTCGATCTGTTCAAGAGACCCAGCTGCCATCGAAATGCTCACAGCAAATCCAATTCTAGATTGGTATCATCTTGTCTCCATGGTGATTATGAATTAACTGACATGGTAACACAAATGGATTTCTATAATGGTTGCAGTTGCTCTATAGATTAAGATTTTAAAAGCAAAAAGGGATGGTTTTATTCCACGGAAACAAAATATATATATATATTGGCAACAATGTGAAAACAATTAACCCTCCCATTATGTTGTAGGTCAATTTGACCCATTTCCACATTTGTGTTGTCTAAAATACTAGTTAACCTCTTTCTCAATGAACATTACTTTTCCTCATTTAGGGTCATGAACCTAACACGCTGATATGTTGTCGAATGTGTGTAGATTTTGTATACAAACATGCTGTTGTGGGTCATTTTGACCCAGAGGCTTTCATTGTGTATAGATATTTGCACAGGTCCAAAATAAATGAGGTGTCTTTTATGTATTCTGTTTTGACTGGTTCTGGTTGCACTTTTAGAATTATGTTTGGGTGGAAAGGAGTCTCCCCAAGCTTCTCCTTCTCAGTGCGAGAGCAGCAGATCGCCGACACAGACAGTCACACATATGAGCTCCAAAAGATTTTCAGTCATTGATGCCTCATCACAAACTTTGGACTGTGACAGTGAAATAGAAGAGGTTTCAGAGACCGGACAATGCTATTGATCCAGATTTGTGAATATTTCTCTGATGAAGAGGATTCAGGAGGTGGAGTCTGCCATACCATCCCCTCCATCCGACGAGAGAGAGAGCATCATGCAACAGCCATCATCCAGAGAAGAGAGGACATGGACATCTAAAGATGGTTATATTAGAATGGTCACAACAGCGAAGTCAAGGTAGACTGTCAGCTCAAAATTGTTCCAGGACCCCCGCAAAGACAGTAAAACCAGCACCATTTGTGTAGAATGCAATAAATCCAGTTGAAGTCGGAAGTTTACACACACTTAGGTTGGAGTCATTAAAACTAGTTTTTCAACCACTCCACAAATTTCTTGTTAACAAACTATAGTTTTGGCAAGTCGGTTAGGACATCTACTTTGTGCATGACACCATTTTTCCAACCATTTTTTACAGACAGATTATTTCACTGTATCACAATTCCAGAGGCTCAAGTTTACATACACCAAGTTGACTGCCTTTAAATAGCTTGGAAAATTCCATAAAATTATGTCATGGCTTTAGAAGCGTCTGATAGGCGAATTGACATCATTTGAGTCAATTGGAGGTGTAACTGTGGATGTATTTCAAGGCCTACCTTCCAACTCAGTGCCTCTTTGCTTGACATCATGGGAAAATCAAAAGAAATCAGCCAAGACCTCAGAAAATAAATTGTAGACCTAAACAAGTCTGGTTCATCCTTGGGAGCAATTTCCAAACGCCTGAAGGTACCACGTTCATCTGTACAAACAATAATAATATGAAAGTATAAACACCATGGGACTACTCAGCCGTCATACCGCTCAGGAAGGAGACGCGTCGTGTCTCCTAGAGATTAACGCACTTTGGTGCGAGAAGTGAAAATCAATCCCAGAACAACAGCAAAAGGACCTTGTGAAGATGCTGGAGGAAACAGGTACAAAAGTATCTATATCCACATAACCTGAAAGGCCGCTCAGCAAGGAAGAAGCTACTGCTCCAAAACTGCCATAAAAAAGCCCAACTACGGTTTGAACTGCACATGGGGACAAAGATTGTACTTTTTGGAGAAATGTCCTCTGGTCTGATGAAACAAAAATAGAACCGTTTGGCCATAATGACTCGTTATGTTTGGAGGAAAAGGGGGAGGCTTGCAAGCTAGAAAAAAAACACCCCAACCATGAAGCAAGGGGGTGGCAGCATCATGTTGTGGGGGTGCTTTGCTGCAGGAGAGACTCATGCACTTCACAAAATAGATGGCATCACGAGGAGAGAAAATGATGTGGAGATATTGAAGTAACATCTCAAGACATCAGTCAGGAAGTTAAAGCTTGGTCGCAAATGGGTCTTCCAAATGGACAATGACCCCAAGCATACTTCCAAAGTTGTGGCAAAATGGCTAAAGGACAACAAAGTCAAGGTATTGGAGTGGGCATCACAAAGCCCTGACCTCAATCCCATAGAACATTTTTGGGCAGAACTGAAAAAGCGTGTGCGAGCACTATTATTCTGACTTTTCACATTCTTAAAATAATTTGGTGATCCTAACTGACCTAAGATAGGGAAATTTTACGAGGATTAAATGTCAGGAATGGTTTAAAACTGAGTTTAAATGTATTTGGCTGAGGTGTATGTAAACTTCCGACTTCAACTGTACATCTGCAGAAAGCACACACGTGCATTGTGTTCAACATGTGGGATAATTCAATAGGGTCAAATCACACCTAAGTGTTACAAAAAAAAAAAAAAAAAGCCTTCTTGGGGAAACAGAAAATGCTGGTTTGTGACAAATATATTTAACAAATAGTTCAATGTAGAGTTTTTGAAATCAAATGTTCTTGTATTTCTTCTTTATGAAAGGTCTGACAAGACAAACATTTAGTCTGTTTTTACTTGATTCTTTGACTGTCGAGTGTGTTTACACTGTGCGGGTCAATCTGACCCATACCACAATGGACTTATTTTTTCCCCCCAGCAAAGCACAAGGGTTAAAGAAATGTATATAACTTACAAAATCAGATTTCTTTTTTGCTCATCAACTATTCCTTCAGCCATGAAATCCTGTTATTTTCCCCTGTCATTTCATACTATACACAGTCTGGTTTTTCTCACATATGAAAATAAATATACATGTTTATGTACAGAAATGTCAATGTCTCTGGTTTCGCCCGTGAAGTCAATGTGCAAGGCTGGGGACTTTCGCTCTTGAGATATAACAAGTTCATTCAGACAATTCTAGATAGAAAAAGGCTTGATACAAAGATGTTTGACTGAACTTCAAAAAAGGGGACCAGATGCAGGCCAACGTTTTTCAGAATCATTGAGATGCATGTCTAGTGCCAAGAGATCCAAGGCTTGCTGTAAGTCAACATCAAAATACAACGTAAATCTCTCTTGGCCAATATCAAGTCATACAAGTTCATTCCAAAACTTCTCCCGAGTACATTGCCAGAAAGAAAATAAACATGAAATGAAAAACAACAATATATTGACAATATACCAGCTTTGAAACTGTACTAAATCTAACTGTACTGTAGTATGAAGTGTTATGCTGATAATATCACATTTGACATTGTGAAAATGACACGGGTAGATGGGCCAGGCCCACCAATGACACAATATCAACTCATTGGCCATGTATACACCTAGTGGACACTGACCTCCATTGATTGTTTCCTGATATGGAAGATGAAAACAACAGCACCAAAATGTAAAAAAAAGAGTCTACAACGCCCTCAATAAGAAATGACGCAGATACGACGAAGGGGATCGAAAAAAAAACGGATAGTTGAGCTTTGGCTCACAGCTGATACACTATGGGCCGGTTTCTCGGGAGCCAGATGCAGCCTAGTTCTGAACAAAAATGCACTTTCAATGGACACCTTCAGTCACCTTCACAATAAAAAAAGGCCACTCAAGCACACTTACGCTCCTTCAAGTCTTCAGACATTCAAGTACCTGTTCGAGTGAACTAGCAGGGCTCTTTGTGTGGTACAAAGACTAAAGCCTGTTCACAATAGGATTTCACTATAAAGCCACGAGCTTCCACATCTCAAAGCTATTTCCTTGAAATTGATCAATTAAAAGGAAGTTTGGAGGTTTTTCATATCGGACCACAATACAAAACAACGTGTCAGACCAAATGTAGTTGAGCTGGGATGAGTCTATTGTGAGCACAACAGCATCACAGGAAAACTAGGAGCAACAGAAATTATGAACAAAGAGGGTAATGAAGAACGTTACAATGACAAGGCTAGGTGAAGGGGGAGCTGGTTGTCTTTTCACTGTACGCCTAGAGCCAAAGGGCCATGGTTGTGGGTCACCGCATCCAGAGCAGAGTCAGACATGATGGGAAATATAGAGACAGACGGTTTCAGCATGGGCTGCTCCCCAGGGAAACCAACACTTCAAATGAAACTTCTTTCTCTCATTAAACACAAAACATATGTCCTCTGACAAATGGTGTAGGAAATGCCTATGTCTATCGAATGGCTTTGAGGCTTGTATTTCACCAACATCGTTATGATGAGGGCATCTAGGAAGAACAACGAATATTACAGAGGGCATTTCGACCAGATAGCATGTTCTCCTGCTTTCGATATCGATTTACGGAAAAAATATGTGCAATAAGCAATTTTATAAAGGCAGCCCTAGTGTGAATTTCGGGGACATGGCACAACAGACGAGTCACTGAAATCTGTAACACCCCTGTGGAAATGAAGCAGGGTCTAAATTTAGCATGCACTCCTGCCACGGGATTGCTCAAACAATAAAGGGGAAATAAAAAAAATGGGTGAAAAGGCAGTGTTCTGCTCCATTTCATCTAGGAATGTTCATGTTGCTCATTCCGACAGAGGGAAAGTGCTCCGCTTGGGCTTATGGTGGGGATGAGCCTACATTCAACCTCTGTACACACACGGGTACGGAGCTTCCGAGGGGAAAGACGAGGAGAAAAGTGAAACTGCTTTTGAGAGTTGAGAGTTTTGAAGGGAAAGGGTACATTTAAAATGTGACATGCTTCTGGCTTATCGTTGTGATAAATCAGAGAAACAGACAGAAATAAAAATCTAACTATCAGAAAATCAAAGACTGAGCATAGAGTGGGTGTTCCTGTGGGTTTTGCGACTGCCTCATGGCAATATGAGTGGCACCATTAGATTTTTTTTTACCACCGCTTTTAAACCACCCTTCCAGTAAAAGAAGAACAAAAATATAAGGGGGGGAAAGCTTGGACTCAACTTTTCGACCTTTACTACCAAAATGTTGAATTTAATTTAATCAGGGGACAGTTCTTAGGAAGATAAGACCCCAAGGCTTCAAACCAGTGTACATATGGGAGGGAAGTATGGTTAGGAAAGTAATGGAGGGACATGGTTTTCTAGGGTCCCGAGCAGGGGCTGGTGGTGAGTGTCTCAGTGGTCCTGATGCAGACATAGGGAGGTCATGAAGGAGTCAAGGTGGGGTTGCATTGACTCTAGGTTACCAGCCCGGGGCGGATCTGATCTGATCTGATGTTGGGTTGCCATGTTGGACACCTCACTTCCTCTACCATCCTGCACATGTGCAGAGAGTCGCAGGAAAGTCTGTCGTAATTCGCTCCTTCGTGGCATTCATACAAAAAAAATATTCTATCCAAGAGTCTCGTCAGTAGTGTCTGTGTGTGTTTATGTGAACGTACTACAGATCTGTATATTCTGTGTGTGTATACGCATAGTTCTCCAGACACCATTTCGCTCGTCAAGTCCTGGCGCTGCTGTAGTCATTGGCAATGTGCTGAGTGGAAGACAGAGCTGTAGCGCCGCCTTAGATTGGGCTCCAGGTGGCTGACTGTCCTACTGCCACTGTCGTGGTCCTCCTTCGGCTACCGCCTCCCCCGGCCTCTCTGGCAGGGGGTGCACATCCTGTCAGAGCCTCTCGATGTCCCTGTATTTCTTGCGCAGGATGGAGACCTGGTCCTTGAACAGCACCGGGTCCAGCCTCATTTGGGAGTGGACCAGGGGCATGCCGCCAAACCAGCTGGCGAACTTGTTCATGCACGTCTGCCGCTGGGCGAAGTGGTCCGGGTCGGCCCAGCGCGAAGCCCGCGACGACTGCACGGCGGGAGGAGAGAGAAAAATTGAAGATATTGTTAAATCACAGCAGCATGTCACGACACTAAATAAGGTCAGGGTTTCTCAAAATGGTTGGGACTAGAGCTGGGCGATAGACAAAAATCCATAGTGATAAATTGACATTTTTTTGCAATAACAATAAATCAGCTAGAGCTGGGTAATACGGAGAAAAAGTCATATTGCCATAAATGTAACTATTTTGCTCTATATCAACAATATATATATTATTTATGGAAAGTTACTATACATTAGCGGCAGGGCTCTAGACAATTATTTTCCAGTGCCAAGTAAGACAACCGAGATTAACTGAATAAAAAAAGAAAGCCAATTCAACTAACATATCCAAGAAAAGCATGGGTGATATTTTGATGTGCAACCTGTCAAAATAGGATGCAGAATGAATCTGATTTCATTCGGGCTTTTCAGTTACGAAGGACATCTGCATCTTTATAGTGGGTGTTTTGATACACCATCCAAAATCTAATTAATAACGTCACCATGCTCAAATAGATATTTAATGTCTGCTTTAAAGAAATGGTTTCCACATCGACCAATAGGTGCCCGTTTTTTGCGAGGCACTGGAAAACCTCAGTCTTTGTGGTCGCTACAGATAATTGTATGTTTGGGGTACAGAGACAAGGTAGTCATTAAAAAAATCATGTTAAACACTATTATTGCACAGAGGGAGGCCATGCAAGTTGGGACTTGTTAAGCACATTTTTTTACTCCCGATTTCCTCCTGAAGGAACTGTATATACTCACAGAAAGCTGGGACTCATCTCGGTAACGAAAACAGGAGTTTCTTTGAAAACAATCATTTTTGAACAAGGGTCACATTCTTGTGCTGCTTTCCCTTTTCTAAACAGGCGACAGGTTTCTAACCCAACGGAGGGCATTTTCTTGCTCCCCACGTCACCGCGAAACTCGAAACTGTTTGAAAATCACTTTTGACGTCATCAGGTGAAACTTTTTCCACATATGTTAACACTGGTATTGTGCTTTCACATTTGGTTGAAAAGTGGTGGAGGTGCCCTTTAACTTCCACTAACCAAACCATCAGCACAAGCTTACTATAATGAAAATCGAATTCAACAAACGGCAATAATGTTTTCAATTCGAATTTTGCTTCAAATGCAGCTCAAACATATCATGTAAGCATGAACTTCATAGGCACTGTCATAGGATGCCACCTTTCAAACAAGTCATTTGTCAAATTTCTGCCCTGCTAGAGCTGCCCCGGTCAACTGTAAGTAATGTTATTGTGAAGTGGAAACGTGTAGGAGCAACAGCAGTCAGCCGCGACGTGGTAGGCCACACAAGCACACAGAACTGGAAAGCCTTCCCAGAAGAGTAGAGGCTGTTATAGCACCAGAGGGGTGAACATCTCTGTATTAATGCCCATGATTTTGGAAACAGATGTTTGACGAGCAGTGTCCACATACTTTTGGTTGTGTACTGTACCACAGCTTTCAGCCAATCAGCATTCAGGGCTAGAACCCACCCAGTTTCTGTTAATCTGAATTTGCAGGTTATACGCACCAGACAAGCTTCTGGGAGAGCACTACTATGGTTGATTACTAATCATGTTGGTAACAAGTTTAAAATAGCAATACGGCACCTTGGGGGTTTGTGGTACAGTGCCTTGCGAAAGTATTCGGCCCCCTTGAACTTTGCGACCTTTTGCCACATTTCAGGCTTCAAACAAAGATATAAAACTGTATTTTTTTGTGAAGAATCAATAACAAGTGGGACACAATCATGAAGTGGAACGACATTTATTGGATATTTCAAACTTTTTTAACAAATCAAAAACGGAAAAATTGGGCGTGCAAAATTATTCAGCCCCTTTACTTCCAGTGCAGCAAACTCTCTCCAGAAGTTCAGTGAGGATCTCTGAATGATCCAATGTTGACCTAAATGACTAATGATGATAAATACAATCCACCTGTGTGTAATCAAGTCTCCGTATAAATGCACCTGCACTGTGATAGTCTCAGAGTTCCGTTAAAAGCGCAGAGAGCATCATGAAGAACAAGGAACACACCAGGCAGGTCCGAGATACTGTTGTGAAGAAGTTTAAAGCCGGATTTGGATACAAAAAGATTTACCAAGCTTTAAACATCCCAAGGAGCACTGTGCAAGCGATAATATTGAAATGGAAGGAGTATCAGACCACTGCAAATCTACCAAGACCTGGCTGTCCCTCTAAACTTTCAGCTCATACAAGGAGAAGACTGATCAGAGATGCAGCCAAGAGGCCCATGATCACTCTGGATGAACTGCAGAGATCTACAGCTGAGGAGGGAGACTCTGTCCATAGGACAACAATCAGTCGTATATTGCACAAATCTGGCCTTTATGGAAGAGTGGCAAGAAGAAAGCCTTCTTAAAGATATCCATAAAATGTGTCGTTTAAAGTTTGCCACAAGCCACCTGGGAGACACACCAAACATGTGGAAGAAGGTGCTCTGGTCAGATGAAACCAAAATTGAACTTTTTGGCAACAATGCAAAACGTTATGTTTGGCGTAAAAGCAACACAGCTCATCACCCTGACCACACCATCCCCACTGTCAAACATGGTGGTGGCAGCATCATGGCTTGGGCCTGCTTTTCTTCAGCAGGGACAGGGAAGATGGTTAAAATTGATGGGAAGATGGATGGAGCCAAATACAGGACCATTCTGGAAGAAAACCTGATGGAGTCTGCAAAAGACCTGAGACTGGGACGGAGATTTGTCTTCCAACAAGACAATGATCCAAAACATAAAGCAAAAGGTGGCGCTACAAAGTATTAATTTTTCAGTTTTTGATTTGTTAAAAAAGTTTGAAATATCCAATAAATGTCGTTCCACTTCATGATCGTGTCCCACTTGTTGTTGATTCTTCACAAAAAAATACAGTTTTATATCTTTGTTTGAAGCCTGAAATGTGGCAAAAGGTCGCAAAGTTCAAGGGGGCCGAATACTTTCGCAAGGCACTGTATATATATATATATATATATATATATATATCACGGCTAACTGCTATATCCAGGCACTCCGCATTGTGTCGTGATTAAGAACAGCTCTTAGCCATGGTATATTGGCCATATACCACACCCCCCCGGGCTTTATTGCTATTTTAAACTGGTTACCAACATGATTAGTAATCAACCATCGTGCTCTCCCATAAGCTTGTCTGGTGCGTATAAACTGCAAGTTCAGAAAAACACAAAGGTGTAATGGGTTCGCACTCAAAAAGACGTCGCATCAAGCTTACTTCCTTATTAGATTTTTTAAATAATGTTCACTGCATCAGGGATAGCGTACACAGACGTTTCAGCTTTATAGCCTTTTTCAGTGTGTAGGTACAATTTTATTTGAATTCAAAACTGCATTTGTGAAGAACAACCGATGAGCAGCAGGTGCTTCTAATCAGGGTTGCAACTAATCTACCAATCAGGGACGTGGCTTTTCTGGTCTACCTGTATATTGGTCACAAAGAAATACAGAATTATAGGGTATGGGAAAAGGCACGAAGGGCAGTAAGCTTCATGCGACATCTTTTTGAGTGCGAACCCATTACCTTTTTGTTTACCAACGTAATTAGAACAGTAAAAATTAATTGAACCGTAAACAAATATTTTTGCATCATACCCGTAAATATATTGTCTGATATACACAAGGCTGAAATGCTGTTTCAGCCAATCAGCATCCAGTACCCAATCTACCCGGTTTATAATTTAAAAAAATATATAAAATATATATATATATATATATATACACACACCTGTCCCATCATGGTCTCTTTGTACTGCTTCTTCTGGGTGACCTTGATGGGCGGCAGCTTGGTGACGGCAGACACCAGGAAGTTCATGAGGATGTCCTCACAGTTGGCCAGCTGGTCCACCATGCCCTTCAGGCTGGCAGGCAGGAAGTTTGTGTAAAGGAAGTGGTAATATCTGAGGAGGAAGAAAACATTCGTGAACAGGAAGTGGTAATATCTGGAGGGGAGAAGAAGAAGAGTCGAGAGGGTGATTTTGAAGTGTTTGGAAAGATCTGCGACGGCGTACTCAAGATAGAGTTCGGATCGATTTCTTTGAGTTAATCACCGCTAATCAAGCAGTTCAATGTCCGTTTTATAGACATGAATTGAGTCTTTGTTGAACAACTGTATGGAAAAGACAATGTAATGAGGGTTGGGATAGGATCCATCATGCTCCACTCAACATGACTGACGTATGTAGCCTCGGGCTACTTCCTACAGTAGTGTTCAGTAGAGGCTGATGTCACTTTCAATTGTGTTCGATACCTTTCCATTCATTCCATTTCAGCCATTACAATGAGCCCATCCTCCGACGTCTTCCTCCACTCGTAGCCAGTGCTTTGACTCGAGCAGGAGCTCACTGAACCCGAGAACTGGCACCTCAAATTCTCTACTGCTTGACTTCCTTTACCCCTTATTGAATATTAGCTCCAAGGTATTGTGAAGTTCCTGCACCGACATACAAACAGTACCGGCACCTACAGTGCCTTGCAAAAGTATTCACCCCTTTGCAGTTTTTCCTATTTTGTTGCATTACAACCTGTAATTGAAGCAGATTTTAATTAGGATTTCATGTAATGGACACAAAATAGTCCAAATTGGTGAAATGAAAAAAAATGCCTTGTTTAAAAAATATATAATAAATAAATAACAGAAAAGTGGTATTCACCCCCTTCGCTATATGAAGCCTCTAAATAAGATCTGGTCCAACCAATTACCTTCAGAAGTCACATAATTAGTTAAATAATGTCCATCTGTGTCCAACATCCCACGGAGCACCATTAAATCCATTATTAAAAAATTGAAAGAATATGGCATCACAACAAACCTGCCAAGAGAGGGCCGCCCACCAAAACTCATGGACCAGACAGGAGGGCATTAATCAGAGAGGCAACGAAAATAAACCTGAAGTAGCTGCGAAGCTCCACAGCAGAGATCGGAGTATCTGCCCATGGAACCACTAAGCTGTACACTCCACAGAGCTGGGCTTTACGGAAGAGTGGCCAGAAAAAAAGCCATTTCTTAAAGAAAAAAAAATAAGCAAACACGTTTGGTGTTTGCCAAAAGGCATGTGGGAGACTCCCCAAACATATGGAAGAAGGAATTCTGGTCAGATTAGACAAAAATTGAGCTTTTTGGCCATCAAGGAAAATACTATGTCTGGCGCAAACCCAACACCTCTCATCACCCCGAGAACACCACCCTCACAGTGAAGCATGGTGGTGGCAGCATCATACTGTGGGGATGTTTTTCATCGGCAGGGACTGGGAAACTGGTCAGAATTGAAGGAATGATGGATGGCGCTAAATACATGGAAATTCTTGACGGAAACCGTTTGTCTTCCAGAGACTTGAGACTGGGATGGAGGTTCACCTTCCAGCAGAACAATGACCCTATGCATACTGCTAAAGCAACACTCGAGTGGTTTAAGGGGAAACATTTAAATGTCTTGGAATGGCCTAGTCAACGCCCAGACCTCAATCCAATTGAGAATCTGTGGTATGACTTAAAAGGTTGCTGTACACCAGCACAACCAATCCAACTTGAAGGAGATGGAGCAGTTTTGCCTTGAAGAATGGTCAAAAATCTCAGTGACTAGATGTGCCAAGCTTATAGAGGCATACCCCAAGAGACTTGCAGCTGTAATTGCTGTACAAAGTATTGACTTTGGGGGGGTGAATAGTTATGCACACTTAAGTTATTTCTGGTTTCTTTCACCCCCCAAAATATTTTGCATCTTCAAAGTGGTAGGCATGTTGTGTAAATCAAATGATACAAACCCCACAAAAATACATTTTAATTCCAGGTTGTAAGGTAACAAAGGAAAATGCCAAGGTGGGTGAATACCCTCCCTTGCAAGCCACTGTATTTCAGTCCAAGTCAACCACTGCTGGTAGTGTTGTACTGTATATTAGGGTGAATTTGGCCCTCGACACTGATCTTGCGTAAGTTTTGCATTTCCCTACTAATGGTTAAGCTAAAGATTTGGGGAGGGGAAGCTTATCCTAGATCTATACCTAAGGGAACATTCACCCCAGAGCTTGTACTGTAGCTTTCTGTACCTGTGGTAGATGGCAGCTCCGGTCAGCACCATGGAGTAGTCGTTGGTCCACTTGGAAGTGTAGCCCCAGCGCTCCTTGTTACTGTCCCAGAAGTGGCTCCGGGCCGGGTAGCCCACCAACCTCTCTGGAAAGCTCTGCCACACCGTGAAGGCAAAGTCCACCTGAGGAGGAAGACAAAGCGTCAGGTTATTAAAGGGATACTTTGGAATTTTGGCAATGAGACCCTTTATCTACTTCCCCAGAGTCAGATGAACTTGTGGATACCATTTTAATGTGTGATTTCAGTGTGAAAGAAGTTAGCGGGGGATTCACGCGCCAATGCTAACTAGCGCAATGACTTGCTAGCAGATACCATAGACTTCAAGTCATTGAGCTGACGCTAGTTAGCAACAAACTGCACGCAGACACATAAGAATGGTATCCACGAGTTCATCGGACTCTGGGAAAGTAGATAAAGCGCCTTATTGCCAAAATCCTGACGTATCCCTTCAACACACATCCATAATGAATGCACATTCTCTCCATGTGCATAGGCATAGACAGATACACACACACACACCCCCCCCCCCTCCCCTCCCCTCCCCCTCCCCTCCCCTCCCCTCGAGTGCCCCGCACACAATTACAACTCATAACACACAGACATTACAAAAAAAGTGTTTTCAAAAGCCCCCTGCAGTTGGCTGACCTCTCGCTGGTTGATCAAAGCATTTAAACAAACAATTAGAGAAAACATCAGACGGAGTCTGGCTGGTTCCAGCAGCTGCCAGAAAAACCAGAGCCTGCGTCCCAAATGGCACCCTACTTCCAATATAGTGCACTACTTTTGTCGTCAAAAGTAGTGCTCTATGTCAGGAATAGGGTGCCATTTTGGACGAATAGAGTGCCTCCACCAGAGACTAAATTAAGAGTGTGTAATAACGCAACCACATGGTCGCCACAAAAACAGCCTTTATGGGCTCCCACTCAAAACCTCGTCTCGGCAACATCTGTGTTCTCATGGTGTTATGCCAAACTCTTGTGCTCGAGGAATGAAGAGAAAAGCCACCCTTAAACAGCACATCCATTTAAAAAGACACAATGGCGAGTTCCTCAATTTGCAGGGGATCACAACTCCATTAGAGATGACAATCAGACAGAGAGTGATGTAGAGGAAGATGGGGAGAGCAAGAAGTTGTAAAAAAAAAAGAGCATATAAGGAGTGGGAGGGACAGAAGGATAGAGAAAGATCGCAATAGAGAAACTGCTAGAGACAAAATGAGAGAGAAAAGGGGAGATGGCTACGTACTACAGTATATAACAGCGGGAGGAAGAGAAAGTTGCATGTGGGACAAAAGTGACACAGAGCGAAGCAGTGAGAGAGGGAGGCTTGGAGCTCTCTATAATTTCATTCGCGCTCTCTCCTTACCGCTGTACTCTCATAGGGCCAGCCAGCCTTGGTCCCTGGCAGGCCGTGTATTGCTGCCGGAGCGCAGTGCAGTGGTGCTCCGTCTCTGTAGCGTGGACGCTACACAAAACAATGAAACGCCTACTCGCAATAAAGCGGTCCTCGCAAACAGTGCAATGATATAATTTTTTTTTTTTAAGATTGTTGTTTGTTCCTGAACTGGCCGGATGGCAGAGCTAGCCTTCAGCACCACTTAACTTCTCTAACATCATTGCGCAATCCTGGCGCGGTCCATTCAGCGCCACTTAAAATTATGTCTCATCAAGATCCGTCTCCTTACGCCTAACAGTAATACTGAACACTTATTATTGTTTCAAATAGAAAATGATCATGTCTCACAATGGCACTCGTTTAGTAAAGTGGGATCAAAGCTGAATCAATGTCTTACAAGATCGCATACTGATTAATGTGCTTGTTACATAACAGAACCTAATATAATAGCATAGCAGGACTATAACGTTACTGTTACACCCCAAACACCTCCCCATCTCTAATTATATGTTCTGCTGAAGCAGAATAGTCTTTTTTTTTAAATCAAGCACCAAAACTCAACAGCGAGGGCAGGATTTATGCTTTGGTTGAAACAGAATACAAGGAAGGCTAATAGTTTGTTAGCACCATCTGCTCTAATTCACCCACCAAACTGATTAAGTTTGGACGTTTCACCGGTAAAAAAAAAAAAACGTGAAGAAATACCATTGCCTATCTTGAAATTAGGGAGCCTGCTATGCCTAACTTGGTGTTTGAAGATGTTGAAAATTGAAAATGTGCTTTAGACAATGTGTGTTGTCATTGGCAGACTTTGCAATTGGAGGATGCATTTTATGCGCATTCTATAAATGATAGGCTATTCAATTGGCTACATCTGTCGGTACAAACTTGGAGGAAATGTCATTTACATATGTTTTGTGTTGTACTCCCGCACCCCCCAAAAAATAGCACTATACCACTGGTCCTTGTGCTAACACAGCACCACACAAAGTGCAGAGGACCCTGGAGTCACGCCAACGGTGAGATCATTATCCCTATCAGCAGAACAGAGCTGAGCTGAGCCGAGGCCAGTCTGGACGGCCACTACACTGAGGGGGAGGCAAAGAGAAAGCGGGTTGAGAGATGGAGCGAGAGATGTAGGGGAAAGATACAGAGACCGGCAGGGAAAGGGAGAGTTTGCTGACGACACAACAGCGGTAGGCCTGAGCACTGACAACAATGAGACAGCCTATAGGGAGCAGGTCAGAGACCTGGCAGTGTGGTGCCAGGGCAACAACCTCTCCCTTAATGTGAGCAAGACAAAGGAGCTGATCGTGGACTACAGGAAAAGGCGGGCCGAACAGGCCCCCATTAACATTGACGGGGCTGTAGTGGAGCAGGTCGAGAGTTCCTTGGTGTCCACATCACCAACAAACTATCATGGTCCAAACACACCAAGACAGTTGTGAAGAGTGCACGACAACACCTACAGCTGCAACATCGAGAGCATCCTGACCGGGTTGCATCACCGCCTGGTATGGCACTACAGAGTAGAGGTCGACCGATTATTCAGACCGATTTCAAGTTTTCATAACAAATCGGAAATCTGTATTTTTGGGCGCCGATTTGCCGATTAAAAAAAATCTTTATTTAACTAGGCAAGTCAGTTAAGAAAACATTCTTATTTTCAATGACGGCCTAGGAACGGTGGGTTAACTGCCTCGTTCAGGGGCAGAACAACAGATTTTCACCTTTTCAGCTCGGGGGACCCAATCTTGCAACCTTACAGTTAACTAGTCCAACGCAATAACGACCTGCCTCTAGTTGCACTCCACAAGGAGACTACCTGTTACACGAATGCAGTAAGCCGAGGTAAGTTGCTAGCTAGCATTAAACGTATCTATAAAAAACAATCACTAGTTAACTACACATGGTTGATGATATTACTAGATATTATCTAGCGTGTCCTGCGTTGCATATAATCTGAATGAGCATACAAGCATACAAGTATCTAAGTATCTGAGCGGTGGTAGGCAGAAACAGGCACGTAAACATTCATTCAAACAAGCACTTTCGTGCGTTTGCCAGCAGCTCTTCGTTGTGCGTCAAGAATTGTGCTGTTTATGACTTCAAGCCTATCAACTCCCGAGATGAGGCTGGTGTAACCGATGTGAAATGGCTAGCTAGTTAGTGCGCGCTAATAGCGTCTCAAACGTCACTCGCTCTGAGCCTGTGGTTGTTTCCCATGCTCTGCATGGGTGACACTGCTTCGAGTGTGGCTGTTGTCGATGTGTTCCTGGTTCGAGCCCAGGTAGGAGCGAGGAGAGGGACGGAAGCTATACTGTTACACTGGCAATACTAAAGTGCCTATAAGAACATCCAATAGTCAAAGGTTAATGAAATACAAATGGAATAGAGGGAAATAGTCCTATAATAACTACAACCTAAAACTTCTACCTGGAAATATTGAAGACTCATGTTAAAAGGAACCACCAGCTTTCATGTTCTCATGTTCTGAGCAAGGAACTGAAACATTAGCTTTCTTACATGGCACATATTGCACTTTTACACTTTGTTTTTGCATTATTTAAACCAAATGGAACATGTTTCATTATTTACTTGAAGCTAAATTGATTTTATTGATGTATTATATTAAGTTAAAATAAGTGTTCATTCAGTATTGTTGAAATTGTCATTATTACAAAAAAAACCTTTGTAAAAAAATATATATTTAAAAAAAGTCAGATTAATCGGTATCGGCTTTTTTGGTCCTCCAATAATCGGTATCGGCGTTGAAAAATCATAGATTGGTCGACCTCTACTACAGAGGGTAGTGCGTATGACCCAGTACATCCCTGGGGACAAGCTTCCTGCCATCCAGGACCTCCCAAAAAAATTGTCAAAGACTCCAGTCACGCTGTTTATTATCTATGCATAGTCTCTTCACCCCTACCTACATGTACAAATTACCTCGACTAACCTGTAGTTACGCACATTGACTCGGTATCGGTACCCCCTGTACACGGTAAGGTCTACACCTGTTGTATTCTGCGCACGTGACAAATAAAGCGCGATTTGAAGAGAGAGGAGCAAAAGAGAGAAGGGGATAGACTGGGGAGCTACATGGGGAGAGAGTGGCCACAAACTTTTTTTTAAAGAACAGCATGAGGTAGAGTGAGGTGAGTTTAGAAAAGCAAAGAGTTCAAGGGTAGAAAAGCAGGGGAGAGTACCAGCGCTCTAGAAAGAAAGTAGTCCCCCATTCCAACACAGTAGTAGGCAGTATCCTTAGTGATGTGTGGAGGAACACTAACCTCTGTGGTCGAGAGCACCGTATCCTCATCCAGACTGAGCACAGCGTCGGTGACAATGGTCTCGTAGGGCAGGAAGCGACTGCTCATCACCTGCAAAGGGAGACAGAGAGCACACAGGGTCAGCACACTGTCCTCAGTAGTTCAGTTGGTAGAGCATGGCGGTTGCAACACCAGGAAAGAGGGTTTGATTACCGGAACCACCTGTATGTAAAATGTATGCACGCATGACTAAGTCGCTTTGAATAAAAGCATCTGCTAAATGGCATATATTATTATAACAGCCCAGTGCAAGGGTAGGATGCAAATACAACTGTGGTAGCCATGCTGGTTAAGTGTACCTTGAATTCTAAATCAGTGTCACCAGCAAAGCACCCACACACAATCACACCTCCTCCATGCTTCGTGGTGGGAACCACACATGCAGAGATCATCCGTTCACCTACTCCGCGGTTGGAAGCAAAGATCTCAAATTTGGAGTCATTATACCAAAGGACAGATTTCCACCGGTCTAATGTCCATTGCTCGTGTTTCTTGGCACAATCAAGCCTCTTCTTATATATTGCTTTCCTTTAGTAGTGGTTTCTTTGCAGTAATTCAACCATGAAGGCCTGATTGACGCAGTCTCCTCTGAACAGTTGATGTTGAGATGTGTCTGTTACTTGAACTCTGTGAAGCATTTATTTGGGCTGCAATTCCTGAGGCTGGTAACTCAAATGAACATATCCTCTGCAGCAGAGGTAACTCTGGGTGTGGCGGTCCTCATGAGAGCCTGTTTCATCATCGCGCTTGATGGATTTTGCGACTGCACTTGAAAAGTTCGACATTGACTGACCTTCGTGTCTTAAAGTAATGATGGACTGTCATTTCTTTTTGCTTATTTAAGCTGTTCTTGCCATAATATGGACTTGGTCTTTCACCAAATAGGTATATCTTCTGTATACCACCCCTACCTTGTCACAACACAACTGATTGGCTCAAACGCATTAAGGAAAGAAATTCCACAAATTAACAATGCACACCTGTGTATTTGAAATGCATTCCAGGTGACTACCTCATGAAGCTGGTTGAGAGAATGCCAAGAGTGTGCAAAGCTGTCATCAAGGCAAAGGGTGGCTACTTTTAAGAACCTCAAATATAATCTTGATTTGTTTAACAATGTTTTGGTTACTACAGGATTCCATATGTGCTATTTCATAGTTTTGATGTCATTATTATTCTACAAGGTAGAAAATAGTAAAAATAAAGAAAAACCCTTGAATGGAGTAGGTGTCCAAACTTTTGACTGGTACTGTATATTCACTAGAAATCAAATACCTCCCACACATGCACACAGCCCCCCCCCCCCCCCCCCCTTCAAACACTTTATGTAACAGCCACCCATTTCCCCGTAACCTTGTCTCGGAAGAAAGACTCGGCCCTGAAGGTCGGGTCATTCCAAGAATCCCTGTTCTTTCCAAAAACGTGCCACTTATATAAAACATTGTGTGTTGGGAGTGTGTGTTTAATGCATAAAGTGTTGGGTAGAGAGGCTAGAGAACAGAGGCTGATGTGTCAGAAATACACAGGTGGCCTCTAAACACGTCATACCCACCGACCGCTGCCACAAAGTGCCCTAAACGGAACACATCTTGGCACCCTAAGCCAAATGACTCAGATCGCTGTGTGCTGTAGAACTGTATGCGGCAGAGAAGTACGACTTAATAACACAACCGACTCTATGTCTACAATTCCAAGCCACGTTTTGCCACGTTTTAGTCTCTCAGACAGGCCCCCCAAAAATTATAATCCTTCCCCTCCGTTCCGTTCTTTGCATTCCCACTGACGTGGTGGAAAAAGAGAGCGAAAGAGAGGGGGGGGATTGAGGATGAGACTTGTGTTCCCATCACAGATGGTTTGTAACGTTAGAAGTGTGACACGTTCGCCTGGGAGGGCTCGTACACGCTAGGAATGTCAGCTCTTAGAGGAGGAATCAGCCTTCGACACTCCTCAGAGAGCAAGAGAGAGGGAAGGAGATAGAGGGCGAAGGAGAGAAAGAGGGAGAGGAAGAAAGGAGATGGGAAGAGAGAAAGAGGGTAGGAAAGAGAAAGGGTAAAGAAAGACGCACAAAGACAGAGAGAGTGAGAGAAAGGGCCAACAAAATGTGTTGTGTAAACCACAATAACACTGCTTGGTGGCTCGCTGGGCCTTAAATTAAAGAGTCGTAAAGCAGTGGGTGCATGGCCACCATGTCAGCCCAGAGAGGCCAGGAATAGCTCCTCTCCTTCTGTACTCATACTTCCCACTACTGGGATGGTGGCTCAGAGAGGCTTGCTACGTTTGGCTGGGCCCTCCACAGTAAACAACGAGCCTGCCGCAAGCGTAAGAAACCACAGACTTGGGTGGTACTCAGCTCCAGCCGTTGTCGCCGACCCACAGCCAAAGACAACGCTCCCTCTGATTGACAGCATAAGAAAACCAGAGATGTGGAGAGAAACCAAAACCCCACCCGCTCCGTTGGGACTGATGAGTGTCAAGAAACCAGTTTATTTGATTGACAGCTCAAAAGTTGTGGTGTTAGAATGAGCCTGACTAACACCCCCACTTCAGCCTCTCAAACTACAGACTCAGATCACACTTCCTGTGTCAACTTTGACCTCTCCCGATGAGGGCAAAGAAAGACCAAGACACATTAGTCGGACCCCCTACTGAACACTGACAGACTACAAAGCGTTGTCAAGATAATCTCCTAACAGATTTTTAGAGGTCATTTCCTCGACAACCTACTTTACCTAAACAATGGTTTATGGCTTGGAATTGCAAAGTCAGCTGTCAGCTTATGACATCTGCTTTTCATGCATATGCATTATGCAGCTCCAAGGTCAAGGATGGTTTAGTATGACGACGTCTAGAAACAGCTTTTCCAATAGAAATCCCTGATCACTTTAAGGCGATGTCATGGCGATGTTAGCTAGTTAAGCTCATGCGCGGGAAACACATCATCGGGTATAACGATTGTGTCGCACCGAACCTCACATATGCATGCAGTCAAATCGAAGGCGCTCCTTCAATAGAAGGTTGTTTTTGACTAAATGTAGATGTGTCAGTTTGTCGATTTCACGAGGTTGGAGTATTAACATGTTCAGCTACTTAAAAAGTGCTACACATAGAATTTATTTTTATTTTTCCATTGTAATTTAAGAAAATGTCCATAATATATCTGCAGTTATAGTGGAAAGTTGGTGTTTCACAGTATTACCTACCCACCAGTGCTGCGATTGGCTGTGATATTCACCTACTAATTTCTCCCGCCGGAGCGGCATTTGTTGTCAAAATGGGGAAACTGTTTTGACTGTGTGATCTAGATGAAATCAGGTCAAGCGACCAATGTCGAAATCGCTTTGTCATTTCTGGTTGCAAAAATTCGACACTGTTCGCTAAATGTCATTTTATGTGAGAAAACAAGTACTGGCTAGTGTACGGAATTATTGTACCATCTAAATTTGTTTTGAACGCAGCCTAGTGCTGTTGCAATTCACCTACAGCGGCTTGCAAAAGTATTCACCCCCTTGGCATTTGTCCTATTTTGGTGCCTTACAACCTGGAATTAAAATTGATTTTTGGGGGTGGTTTGTATACATTTGATTTACACAACATGCCTACCACTTCGATGATGCAAAAATATTTATTGTGAAACAAGACAAAAGTTGAGCATGCATAACTGTTTACCCCCAAAGTCAATACTTTGTAGAGACACCTTTTGCCGCATTTAGAGCTGCCAGTCTCTTGGGGTATGTCTCTATAAGCTTGGCACATCTAGCCACTGGGATTTTTGCCCATTCTTCAAGGCAAAACTGCTCCAGCTTCTTCAAGTTGGATGGGTTCCGCCGGTGTACAGCAATCTTCAAGTCATACCACAGATTCTCAATTGGATTGAGATCTGGGCGTTGACTAGGCCATTCCAAGACATGTAAATGTTTCACCTTAAACCACTCAAGTGTTGCTTTAGCAGTATGCTTAGGGTCATTGTCCTGATAGAAGGTGAACCCCTCAAATCTCTGGAAGACTGAAACAGGTTTCCCTCGAGAATTTCCCTGTATTTAGCGCCATTCCTTCTATTCTGACCAGTTTCCCAGTCCCTGCCGATGAAAAACATCCCCACAGCATGAGGCTGCCACCATGCTTCACTGTGAGGATGGGTGTTCTCGGGGTGATGAGAGGTGTTGGGTTTGCGCTCGATATAGCGTTTTCCTTGGTCAAAAAGCTACATTTTAGTCTCATCTGACCAGAGTACCTTCTTCCATATGTTTGGGGAGTCTCCCACATGCCTTTTGGCAAACACCAAACGTGTTTTAAGCAATGGCTTTTTTCTGGCCACTCTTCCGTAAAATACAGCTCTGTGGAGTGTATAGCTTAAAGTGGTACTATGGACAGTTACTCCAATCTCAGCTGTGGAGCTTTGCAGCTCCTTCAGGGTTACCTTTGGTGTCTTTGTTGCCTCTCTGATTAACTTCTTTGGGCTGGGGGCAGTATTGAGTAGCTTGGATGAATAAGGTGCCCAGAGCAAACTGTCTGCTACTCAGGCCCAGTTGCTAATATATGCATATTATTATTAGATTTGGATAGAAATCACCCTGAAGTTTCTAAAACTGTTTGAATGATGTCTGTGAGTATAACAGAAATCATATGGCAGGCAAAAACCTGAGAAAAAAATCAAACCAGGAAGTGGGAAATCTGAGGTTTGTAGTTTTTCAACTCTTGGCCTATCGAATACATAGTGTCTATGGGGTCAAATTGGACTTCCTACGGCTTCCACTAGATGTCAACAGTCTTTAGAACCTTGTTTGATGCTTCTACTGTGAGGTTCTACCACGAGCTTGTGACGCGAATTCACGTGAGAGTTAGCTTGAGTTCCATTGCATTTCTGAAGACAAAGGAATTCTCCGGTTGGAACATTATTGAAGATTTATGATAAAAACATTCTAAAGATTGATTCTATACTTCGTTTGACATGTTTTTATGGACTGTAACGGAACTTTTTGACTTTGTCTGCTCCTAGTGATCGCGCATCATGAATTCTGATTACTGGTCTAAACACGCAAACAAAAATGAGGTATTTGGACATAAATGGACATTATCGAACAGAACAAACATTTATTGTGGAACTGGGATTCCATTCTGATGAAGATCATCAAAGGTAAGTTAATATTTATAATGATATTTCTGACTTCTGTTGACTACACAACATGGCAGATATCTGTTTGGGTTGTATTGGTCTCTGAGCGCCGTACTCAGATTATAGCATGGTGTGCTTTTTCCGTAAAGTAAAAAAATAAAAATGACACAGCGTTTGCATTAAGGAGAAGTGTATCTATAATTTTGTGCATTATAGTTGTATCTTTTATCAATGTTTATTATAAGTATTTCTGTAAATTGATGTGGCTCACCGGATGTTTTGGAACTACTGAACATAACGCGCCAATGTAAACTTGGATTTTTGGATATAAATTAACTTTACCGAACAGAACATGCATGTATTGTGTAACATGTATTGTGTAACATGAAGTCCTATGAGTGTCATCTGATGAAGATCAAAGGTTAGTGATTAATTTTCTTTATTTCTGCTTTTTGTGACTCCTCTCTTTGGTTGGAAAAATGTCTGTTTTTCTGTGACTTGGCTCTGACCTAACATAAACGTTTGGTTTGCTTTCGCTGTAAAGCCTTTTTGAAATTGGACACTGCGGTGGGATTAACAAGAAGTGTATCTTTAAAATGCCGTAAAATACTTGTATGTTTGAGGAATTTTAATTATGGGATTTCTGTTGTTTAGAATTTGGCGCCCTGCACTTTTACTGGTTGCTGTCATATCGATCCCGTGAGCGGGATCTCAGCCCAAAGAGGTTTTTAATGCCCTCCTTGCCTGGTCTGAGTTTTGTTGGGTGGCCCTCTCTTGGCAGGTTTGTTGTGGTGCCATAGTCTTTCAATTTTTTAATAATGCATTTAAAAACTGGTGCTCCGTGGGATGTTCAAAGTTTGATCGTATTACATTTTTTCGAATATTTTTAAACAAGTATTTTTTTTCTTCATTTCACTTCACCAATTGACTATTTTGTGTATGTCCATTACATGAAAAAAAAAATCATGCAACAAAATAGGTTAAAAAAAAATAGGAAAAACACCAAGGGGGATGAATACTTTTGCAAGGCACTGTAGCTTCCACACAGGGGATAAATTATATGTTTAAGACACTGAATATAAGTTGTGTCTTTAGAAATAGAGAAAATAAACTACCAAGGAATCATTTTTCACTTCTCTCATTGACTTTCCAAACCACAAACCCCGGTCTTGTCTGTGGAGTCTTCTTCGCGAAGTGTTCCCGGAAGTGTTGCGATGTTGGGCCTCTGGGTTTATTAACTCTGGTTAAGTTTTCAGTCGATCAAAAGCATAGACACGCCAAAATTATGGCATTGAACGAAGCTTGGGGGCACAGAGAAAACAAAATGGCGGCCCAGCTCACCTTGTTTTCTCCCTCGATGACAATGACGGGCACGGAGGTGGCAGGCCAGCGGTGCTTAGCAGGGAGAGGCTTGTCACAGTTCCACAGCACAATGATCTGAGACAGATGAGAGATGGGGGGGGGGGGGAGAAAGACAGACGAGATAAAGAGAGGAGACAGTGATTGAGAAGATAGGAGGGGTAAAGGTGGAGAGAGGAAGAGGTACAAAGAGAGAGACAGAGCAGGAGGAGAGAGATCATGAGTATCACATATGACATTCTAAAATGACACTTCAATTGCATTTTTATTTATTAACCACATTACCACTACATTCCCCCATCGTACGTCTTCAACATTTCTCATTATCTAATTCCAAACTGACATTTCAATCCATCCAAACACCCCACAGTTAAATTGAATTGAGTGCTAAAACGTCTGTTGAATGGGATCCCTTTTCACCAATAGCAGTCTCAGACTATGTTTTACATGAGGGCTACATGGGCACTGTGTGTTCCGTGCCGTTGTGACCGACTTCCCTAACATGTAATTATACCTTGAGCTAACCTTAACGAGCCACTTCACTTGACACCCAGACACATACGTGTTTAATGGAGAGACAATACGAAACCTGAATGTTCGACTACACAGGGATACGGTGGGTCCCTCTGCGGCGCTTCATCTCTCACACACATGCTTTTGTTTTTCTCCAGCTGACATGGGCGATAACGCGTACGAGAGAGCGTCAGGCAGAGAGAGACAGGTAGAGCGATGGCTGGATGGATGATGACTTGTAAAGGGATGAGCAATGCTTACAGCAATGTGTTGAATGGACAGTGCTAAGACACACTGTCAGAGCAACGTAAGAATCAGTTCTTAGATGGATCTATTCCTGCTTTCCTCTGATGATGACAGAAGTTGGCAGGCAGATGGTGTCTCTGTCAACCTGCCAGCTGGGTGGGTGGGTGGGTGTGTGAGAGAGAGGGGGGATAGTGTGTGCATGTTCGAGTGGGTTGTATGTATGTGTGTTTAGTGTGTTCCCGTTTGTGTTGCAGTGGGAGTGTGTCTAGGTGTGCGTGTCAGTGATGTGAGCGACAGACGCACACCACTCCTCTGTAAAACTGTGGAGCACACACACACACAGCAGGAGGTGCACAATCTCTGCATGCATGTCTCTGCCAGAGCCGGCTCAAAGGCTTTCTTGCTCCCAATTTTCTCTCCCCCGCCCTCTCCCTTTCATTCTCTCCCTCCTTCCCGTTCATTATTTATATCCCTCCCTCGTCCACTTCCCCGGCCCCCTCAACATGGAAGTCTTAGTGGGCTGAGAGCGAGATGATAGAAAATGTTGATCAATTTAATATGTACCTGGCTCTCCGCTTTGCACAGGGAGCCTGAAAAGGTCAAATACAAAACACTTCTATAGACGGGAGGGTTGCACACCCCACTGTACGTTGGGAAACATCTAAGAAGCATTGGGGTGAAGTGTGTGTAACACATTATAGTACATCGGAGGGGGGGGGGGGGTTAAATTTCCCCAGCACTGGTTAAAACCAACAAAGGGATCAATACTACTTGTATCCAGTTGAGCCACAGGGCTTTCAGAAGGACACGCACGCACAGGCACGCACACAGAGAGAGAGAGATGGTACCATGGAGACAGATTCCCCGATCAGTACATACCCACCTCTCTAATTCAATCCACAGCAGTTAACTCTGAGATGTTAGAGAGAGGTTGGGTCCTTTAATGGTGATGGAGAAGTGTCATTTAAAAAAACTGGCTCGGCAAAAATGCTATGAAATCACTCCCAGTTGGAGTAATATTGGGTTTCGGGAGAGTTTCGACAATTGAAGGGACACACAGGAATGTGCACACGCCAAACACACACACACACACACACACACACACATTTGTGCCTTCTTACCTGTGCACAGTACTGTGATTTGGCAACAGACACCAGCAGCTTGAGGATGGGCTGGGATTGGGAGACCAGGGGGGTGACTGCATGGATGACTGCTGTGAACTTGGGGTACGGTTTTATACCTGGAACATAACACAAATCAAAACGTACAGCTTCACTGGTACGGTTTGATACCTACAATACAGACAAACATAATATTTGTTACAGCTGGAGGGCTGGAACACAGACAAACAGAAAGTAGGATGTTGACGTCACTGTCTTATACAACTGAACAAAGAGACAAATATTGGTGATTCTCAGAAGTTCAGCCTCCTCTGGGGACATTTCTTTTGATATCTCCAAATCCATCAGTTTGTCATTATCCTCAGTCTCCTCAATTACCGCAGGCATAGCAACAAATCTGACAAAACATTTGGGAGAAATCACTCTAAACTAGACCTAAATTGTTCCTTCTCTGTAATGTCTTCACATTGTAGTTATTGGTGGTTGTGTTTGAGTATTTACTTATAGACCATGCTTACATAACCAGCTGATTATGACCTCATTGTTTGCGAGATGAAAGGAGACTTCTTATTAAATGACTGATCCCACTGGGTGTAATATTCACATCCACGAACTACGGTAAACGAACTAGAGTCGAGTTATTGGCTCCCTGTAATAACAGATTGGATTCAGTGTCATTGCGACATGGATAACACACCGGAGAATCGGTCTCGTTTAGGGCATCCAACACTCCACCCTCCACCTGGTCCCTTTAAAAACGTACACATGCTTAAATTGTCGGCTCTGTGACAAACAAAAACTCACCGCGGGGGTTCATCCGCGCTCGTCACCCCGCGATTGTTTTAATAACGGTGCCGAGGCGCTCGATCAAACGTGTTGTGAATTGAGGGAGCCGACTTCATCGACAGGATGAAGATAGAGTTACACGGAGGAAAATGGCACCCTATCTTTTGAGCGGGGCCATTAGGGTTCTGGTCAGTAGTGCACTATATTAGGGAACAAGCAGCCATTTGGGATACATAAAAAGGGCATTTGAGGTCACAGATTGTTACAGAGGCACAGTTTGTGCTGGTGAACCGGCGCAGTGGTATATGGCGTGTTCCCCGAGTGAAACGAACACCCGACTGACTGAACGCTTGGCGTGTCAGCGGGCCTAATGCGAGCATCAATCAAGGGTACTTTGAGTAATGGTGTGTTATAGCCGCTGTAACAAGTCAATTGATAAGGTGGGACAGCGTGTCAGCTACATAGTTGTTTAAGACTGTCACGGCTGGCGGTCAAGGTTCTGGAAACAACGGTTTCTCATTTCAAGGATGTTTGAAGGGGAGCTAGTAGCTAGTATATATTATAGGATAAGAGCAATGTTTAAGAGGACACAAGGACTCGACCCATAACAAAAGATTGTATGTACGTAGTACGTCCTACTTGACCAAACACATAATGAGTTGATATATTCTAGGTGAGGCAACTTTGAGCAAGGTAACTTTCCATGTGTAGCCCTAATATATCTATAGCTCAAGAAGTCTTGGATAAAGGACAGCTGTTGCACAGATACTGAACGACTGGTTCTATCATGCAACGAATGCGATGGAGGTGGCGAGTTTTTTTTCCTAGACAATGTTTTTCTGCTTGTGCTTGCCCTTTGGGGTCTAGACCGGGTAACTGTAAAAGGACTGACAACTGCTGGCGTGAAAAGGCCACATAAATACATGTGATCGATTGGTCGATTGAGAGGAGTACTCACCTAGGGTGGCGTAGTAGAAGGGGAAGTCTCCCAGGTGGGCAGAGTACTGTGGCAGGGCGAAGAGCCCCCCGGGGTGGCTGTTCCACATCAAGGTGCTCCTGGACTCCTGCTGCAGCACCCGGTCCTGGATGATCTGAGGGCAAGAACGGATGGTTGGAGGTTAAACCAAACAAAACATTCATATAGAGACACTAAACACCAGTCACTCAAAAACAGATAACCCTAGTGTCTATATTATTAATTAATGTGGTGGTGGGTGTGTCCAGTAGAGTGAACCATTCAGAATGTTGCAGATCGCTGTATAATGCAGTAAACCAGGCCTCTGCAACCGTGTTCCTGGAGAGCGACCGTCTTGCAGGTTCACACTCCAACCCCAATCCAGTGCACCTGATGCTAAGAATTAGCTGGTTGATAAACTGAATCAGGTGAGTAACAACTGGGGTTGAAACGAAAAACTACAGGAGGGTACTGTAGCTTTCCAGGAACAGGGTTAGAGAGCCCTGTCGGGCGACTGACCATGTTTAAACTACAGGTGGCGACAGGGTAATAATCAACTGCATGACTTGATTTCTATTTGCAAGGCTCGAAAACGTATCAGCCACGTAACACTGTGAGACGTCTGCGGTACATACAAGACATCCAAATATACCCGTCAGTCACTCAAATAGAAGCTATGGCCAAAACATACTTCACACACCCGAACAAACCAGTGATGCTTTAGTGAAAACACCAGTCGCTCCAATGAGGAGTCAACTCATTCATTCCCCACACAAATAGACCAGTCACTCACATCCAAACATTAATACTGGACGGGCCATTTCCCCGTTGCTTTTTCTGAGGGGGGGGGGATGCAATTTGCTTCTGCGGTGTTATTGAGGCACGCAAGAAAGAGATATTACCACTGTGCCCTTGAGCAAGGGCTAAATTGCTTTCCGTAAAAACAGATAGGTGTTTTATGGCTCTCTATCGAATCCTATGGTGGTGGACTAGGCGGCGGGGTGACTTGGCCGTTGGCTTGGCAACAATGTGAAACGTCTCGGGTGGTTGTAGATAGAAAGCGACAGGGGCGACTCGAGACGGGAAGTAATAATACCGCTGGAGGGGTCTTTGTTTGTTTGTTAGAATCCCCGTACGCTTCTGCAGTAGCAGCAGCTACTCTTCCTGGGGTCCACAAAAAAAAAAAAACGCGACAAGTAACAAAGCACTGATAGACGACGAGTCACACAAATGTTAAATACAACGGTATACAAACATTAAGACAGAAAGTGTGTGTTTTAAGTGTCCCCTCACAGACCCCACTGTTCCATGGGATGTTGTTCAATCTGTTTTGTTGTTGTTGTTTTTTTTTAAAGGTCACTTTGCTTTTTGCTTGAGTAATTGGAGATCCATGCAATCACGGCTGTGTGCAATACTGTAATAATATTGACAAAGCGATAAAAATGAATCTGTGAAGGCGGGGGGAAAGAAACGACAGAGGCAGTTTTCCGCTGCTACGGCTCCTCAGGGCAGTCGATAAGAATTTACCTCCACCCAACAGATTAACTTGGAATCCTTAAGCCTCTCAATAAAATGCTGTCACCAACTTAAAACTGGGGCCTTAACACCTTATGGGGGGGGCTATTTTTCTTGCATGGCTGAAATCCTTCCCCTTGAGTCATGGCCGAGCATGATGACGACACAATGTAGCCTCCCAACAGCTACAATTAGCAAATTAGGAGGATGATACATGAATCCACTAATTCCGTTTAACAGGTGCGTTTAATAGGTGTGCCGGAATGTGGCGGAAACAGGGAAGGCTCCATTGGCTTTGTGATTGGTCGAAACAATCTCAACGTCCTGACAGGAAACGCAACTTGATTGGTTGGGCTTGTTCTCCTCTCGCTTGTTTACTCACTTGCCAAATGAGCCGCCCGCCACACACAGACGCTGGTTTGTGTGTGAAGTCGGGAGAGGATGACAGGGAGTGAGTGTATGTGAGGAGATTAAATCTGTCGAGAGAGATGGGTGTGTGTGTGTGTGTGTGTGTATCGGCCTAGATCTGCAGCTGAGAGTGAGACACCGCCGAATGAATAAACCATGGCACTCGTTATCTCGGGGCTGCCAAGGCAACGCCATTTACATATGTCACCCCTCTAACCCCCCACCAAATCTCTTACTCTTTTAGCTCTGGCTTACCCGTTTAGCCCTCATTTCTAACTTGAACACATTCGCCACATAAAACACGGCTAAGTCACCGGGCTGTGCCGTGTTACAATCCCCCCTCAGCACAGTTAGGTCTGGGTACCACCGCCAAGCCGGGGCCCAGACACTGAGACGTGTGTGTGTGTGTGTGTGTGTGTGTGTGTGTGTGTGTGTGTGAGAGTGTGTGAGAGAGAGATA